>NC_142793.1:23472313-23644813 GCF_988280905.1 Pimephales promelas
ACCTAGATCCATTCGTTTAGAAAACTGCATTTTAAGTGGGTTTTTCACTGAACCGTTTATGATCTTTCTCTGGTAAGAAAGTTTTTTTACTTGGTTTTACATGTAACTAACTTCACAGTTCCTCTACTAATACTATACTAATACTCCAATGAGAGTTAGGTGTTACTCATAGTCAACATAATGTGTTAAATTAAAGGGACCATCAAAATAAAGTGAAACGATATCCTCCCAGCCATGATTTCCTCATTTCATGAGGCGAGCGGCTCTCAATTCCACCGGACAAATCTCTTCAATGGTTATGGTTGTGTTCTGCATTCCTCGCTTTGATCCCGAAGTCTCTGCCAGATTCCTGGCGTGTGGAGAGCAATGGGAGGAGCGGGAGGAATATAAGACACAATACTGGGCCTGTGAGACGGCACCATCTCATATGAGTCGGATTCGATCAGAACAGGCCAGTTGTGTTGCACCAACATGTTTTGACTTGCCTTTTAGTTTAAACATCTAAAAGTACTTAAAATGTACTTTACATTTCCCAACATTAAACATTCCTATATTTTACTTATATAAATGTTCTATATTTTAGTTCAGTTATGTTTTTTTTATTTAATATTTTGTATTTTTAGGGGATTTTATGGTATTAACTTATATTTATGCATTAGTTCTAAATAATCAATTTATTCACTTTTTGTGTATGGGCCTTATACGGTCATAAATCTTGAATGCGTTCAGCTAGTTTGGTCGCTTTTTGAAGTTGCTTGGCAGATTATTTCTGTTGTGAAAAAAGTTTTAAAAAGTGAACTTTAAAAAAAAGTTGTAAAATTGTACGTTTGTTGTTATTAAACATGAACAAAAATACAATTTTCTTTTTTTAGAGTATGAAATACTCTAAACCTGTGAGAAAATCAAAGCCATAAATCTAAACAAGCTGTGCTCCAAATTTGAAGTTGGTATCTAAAAAAAAAAGAGCTTTTAGTCAGATTTAGTTTTGGCGCATTACTAGAAATTTGCATTTATTTTCAATGCTCTCGTTTTTGACCACACAAACTCGTTTAATTAGGGTGATTTTTACAGAAAACAAGACTTTATATATTCAGTCCATGTTGTTCTCCAGTAAACTCCATAAAATCATCATTTCTTTCACAGTGTTTTTGTTTTTTAACTCTATTCTGTTTATGTCTGCTGTCTCTCTCAGACTCTTCTGGTGTTTCTGACATTAACTCGTATCCTCGACCCGACACACAATCCCAGCAGGCCGTTGGGCTTCCTTGTGTCTCTTTCTTTTAAAGTCAACATAAAATCACTCCATAAATGAATCCTAAAATACCTAAAACTCATGCAGTGAGTCATTTCTCCTCATTTTGCGGCATATAAGATGAAGTGAATGCGTTTAAACAATAATTCAGTTCTCCTGATGCGAGTTAAAATGTCACACGAACCAGAATATCAGTCCCATAATGACTGGAAATATATGGCAAGCTGTAAAACGCTGTCATAACTGTATTTTGAAAGTGTGTGTTTATTGTTGAAGACAGATCTGAGGCGTGTGAGAGTGTTTAATGCACTGAATGTGTCAGGCTTGATAAATCTGCGCTGGTTTATATGATGAATGGAAGGTAAAGCTGGAATTGCTGAAATGCTTCTTTCAAACATTTTTCAGGTCTTGACGTCCACAAATAAACTTTCCCGCAGGATCTGAGCTTCTCTTGTTAGACAGTGTGTGTATGTTGAGTAAATTCCAGGCTGTGATTTAAAGGGCTCTGATGAAATTGAGCTCTGGGTGGAATAGCAGTATGGTTCCGGTTTGAGGATTGCTCCTGATGCATCATGGGTCGCTGTCGGCTTCTTCGTTCCCCACGTGTGTTAATGACGGATTATTGATTTCATGTAAATCATGAATATAAACAGGCTAGATAACTCGCCCAGTTATTCACACTGGGATCCATAATCAATACTTTTGATCACACTATTGACATTTGAGCGCTTCGAGTTTGCCGTCCCGCTCGGCTAATTAGCTTTTAAATTGCTTTGAGTGTAAATTTACATAATGTGTATTTATCAGATGCTGATAAATTGATGATGATTTCAAGGCCCCTGAATAAGCAGGTGTGTTCAAAAACTATGACGAAATTCACATTTAGGAGATTATGAACATTTCAAAACTGAAATGGACCGCTACACTGAATCAGGGATTTTTATGACATCACCGATTCTCAACCCATCTGTCCAATCAAATGCCCTCTATGTAAAACTCCGCCCACACATTAATATGAGTCGGAGTGTGGTTTCGTTTGCTCAAACGCTCCAGTTTTATGCCGTTGTCCAACTGTGCGTTGGTTAAGTATAACTAAATACTAAACGCTATTGGCTGTTTGAAAAGAGGGAGGAGCCATTCAATATATCCTGCCTGTTTCAGTGGAAATGACGTCTGTGCAAACAAACACACACTTCAGTGGATTTTAAAAGAGTCGGTCCGTGGTTAACACAAACCAGCACTAACACTAACTGGACCTGCAGGGAAACCCACCGCTGGAAACTGGGGAAGTTGGTTGTGTGTTCAGAGTACAGTGAGCTGAAGTGTGAAGGTCTGATGATTGTGTTCGTGTCGTCAAGACAAAACCCTGAACAAATGTCCTCATCGCAGGAGAAGAGACACGGCAAATGGTTTATCAGAGGAAGACGAGCTCAGAGCAGCTGTGAGAGACACAAGCGTGAAGAACGACAGCATCCATGAGGAATGAGTCGCACACACACATCGCGGTGAAGGAGGAGGAACCTAGAGAGAGAGAGAGAGTGTGTATTTAGGTCAGAACAGATCCACGAGTATTGAGGCGAGACGCTGAACGGCTTCACGATCACATTACTCACTCCAAACCTGCATGACTATCGCCTGCGGAACAGTCTGTGTTTTATGGTTTAGACAATGTTGTTTTTACCTCATAATATCTTACATTCGCTCCATGTTGTTGTCATTCACTCTCTTTCACAAGCAGAAACGGACTTCACACACACACACACCTGGAAGGAAGGATGATTCACAGAAATAAAACAGCAGACAAGTTCAGATGGACATGAGGAGAAATAAACGATGACTCTGAAGCTTCTGTGGGCAGATCTTGATCTCATTCATTCACAGCAGATTTCAGTTGTTACCCACATTAGTCACACACACTCATCAAACGCAGAGCGCAGACCTGTATCAAACCACATCACACACACACACACATCTCTAACATCAACACAATCAGAACGCATTTTTCCCGTCAGCCCATATTTTCCTAGTTTACGGGGATGAGTCCTCACATCACAATGCATGACATCACCTGGGGAGTCAAGAAGTCATCCTGGTTCTCCGTGGATACGAGTGTTTGATTGACAGCTGCTCCCTCCTCCACATCTGAGCATGGGAAAATGTCTGTTTCTCATTTTAAATGTTACTCTTCTTTTTTTTTTTAGAAAAGCAAAAGCAAGAGCCCTGTGTGGAAAGTGTGAGACGTGCCAAGGAGAAGAAAGTTGCTATACACATGCCCTAAAACTGTCAGAACAAATACTCAGTTCACCTTAGAAACTGCTTAGTAACATCCTAGCAACAACTCAGAACTCCAAATCAACCTCTCAGAGCACTCTAGGAACACCTTTGCAACCAATTACCCTAGAAACTGCTTGGCAACATCCTGGCAACAACTCAGAAGACCCAAGCAACGTCCCAGAACACTCTAAGAACAGCGTAGCAACACCCTGGCAACCAATGATCATAGAAACTGCTTAGCAACACCCTGACAACAACTCAGAACACCCAAGCTACCCCCTCAGAACACTCTATGGACAGCATAGCAACACCCTAGCAACAGCTTAGCAACATCCTGACAACAACTCAGAGCATACTTGAGAACTGCCAGGACTCTTTAAGAACTGCATAGCAATGCCCGAGCAACCAGTCAAAACACCCTAAAAAGTGCTTAGCAACATCATAGCAACAACTCAGAACTCCAAATCAACCTCCCAGAGCACTCTAGGAATACCTTAGCAACCAATAACCATAGAAGCTGCTTAGCAACATCCTGGCAACAACTCAGAAGACCCAAGCAACGTCCCAGAACACTCTAAGAACAGCATAGCAACACCCTAGCAACCAATGATCATAAAAAACTGCTTAGCAACACCCTGACAACAACTCAGAACACCCAAGATACCCTTTCAGAACACTCCATGGACAGCATAGCAACACCCTAGCAACCAATGACCCTAGTAACAGCTTAGCAACATCCTGACAACAACTCGGTGCATACTTGAGAACTGCCAGGACTGTTTAACTGCATAGCAACGCCCGAGCAACCAGTCAAAACACCCTAAAAGTGCTTAGCAACATCCTGGCAACAACTCAGAACACCCTAACAACCTTGAAAAAGCATAATCAGAGGTCATGCTAATAATAAACATTCAGAAAATACTGTTTGCTAGAGTCACTAAACTGAGAAGCGACCCACAGACTTTAGCTTGGATTCAGAATTCAATCATTTATAAATCATATTTTTAATTAGATTTTATGTCTATTTTTTTTTTTCATTTTCTTTTTAGGTCAAATTGTAATAATTTCATGTTTTTGTCATTTAAAAAATATGTCTCTATACGATTTACTCATTTTAATTTATCAGTTTTAGTTAAACAATAATAACCCTGCACAGTACTGTTGTAATATTCATACTCATCATGTGAAGCACTGGAGGACTTTAATCTTAGATATTCAAGAGCCTCTTTGGAGAGAGTTTTCCAGAGCACTTGAACCTTTAACCCTCCATTTTATTCCTAGGATCCCCTCACCCGATCCCCTGCGGGTTCAAAGCCACGTGAACCCTGGGCCGGCAGGGTCAAAGGTCACGCTCCACAGGGCAGCAGCATCCATAGACGTTTAACAGCTCAATCAGAGAGCCAGACTCAAAGAGATTATAAATTACTGTGAGGTGTGACGTATTAGAGATGGTAAAATACTATGTTACTATGATAGTGCTGAAGGATACTCTAAAATTTTGCATAAACATTGGACTTAAAAAAAAAAAAAAAAAGGAAAATGGAATTTAAATTACGACAACCACAATAGAATGATCTCAATGCAAGTTCTCACAGCATGATTCATGACTCACGAAAAGTTATTACCCAGTCACCTCTGGGGCAAACGCGCAGGACCGGTTTCTGAAAGATTCACCTCAGGAAAACCAAACGAACACAGTTTTAAGATGTCCGACACGATGAAGCTTTGATTTATGCTTTCAGAAAAAATTCTCTCAGTGTTAAAGGTTGAGCATTTTCTCTGAGCTGAACACAAACACGTTTTACAGCAGTGTGCGTCACAAAGCGTCATTCCCAACATGCTCTACCTTTGAAAACAACTTAAAATCTTGACGTTTTGAACCCTAAATGTGAAGAATGTTGTTTCTCACTCACAAGCACCACTTATAGTACAATATGTTCAAGCTAAAACTGTGTGATTCAAACGCATGCAGATATTATATGCCATTCAATATGGAATTAACAGCAGTTTTAGTCAAAAGTGGAGAGTTGATTGAATTAGAGCTGCTGTTATTTCTCTCACTGTTCTGCTGACTTTACAGAGCAAACAAGCAAACAATTAAACCCACAAAACACACTCTCCTCGGCTCACGGAGTGTGTTCAAGACATTTCACACTCACTGCTCGCTTATCAACACAACTAACAGACTTACTCAGGAGCGAACAGTCCCAGTTGAACATGTTATTGCTTTTTAATTGCAGGCTTTCAATCAATATTCAGTGGAATGATTTGAGACATTAATGAGATCTCACTGGAACAGTGTTTCTCACACAGCCGTATTTCCCTCCTTTAGTGTTCACAGAGTGCATTCTGGGACAGCTTTAATAGCCACATGACTTGATGGATGTGTGTTGGAAGAATTACTCCATACATCACTGTAATAGAGTCCGTCGAGACTTTGACTGCCGACAATTAAACGCTAAAAGCCCCACAAACGAACCGCTTCTGGGAAACACAGACAGTCTTTAGTTACTGCTGAGGGTCAATTAGCCAGTGCTAATGAAATAATCAGACACAACCGGGTCTTAAACCATTCTTAGAATGAAGGAAGTTGTGATGAACCTAAGCATATAAATAACATGCATTAAAACATTTCACCAAACTAAAGTTGAATGTAAAATTCAACAGTTGGCTTTATCTTTCTGTTCAGAAGACCATAGAAAAACACTTTCTATGGTCAAAACCATAGTCAAAACACTTTTACAACTACATAGAAACACCCTAGCAACCAGTCAAATCCCCTTTGCAATCACATAGCAACATCCTAGCAACCATTCAAAACTCTTGCATCCATATAGCAACACCCATAGCAGCAAGTCAAACACTTTTGGAGCCACATAGCAACACCCTAGCAACCAGTCAAAACACCTTTTCAATCACACAACAATGTTTTAGCAACCACTCAAATCACTTTTGCATCCACATAGCAAAACCCTAGCAGTAAGTCAAAACACATTTGGAGCAACATAGCAACACCCTAGCAACCAGTCAAAACACCTTTTCAGCCACATAACAACGGTTTAGCAACCACTCAAATCACTTTTGCATCCACATAGCAACACCTTAGCAGTAAGTCAAAACACATTTGGAGCAACATAGCAACACCCTAGCAACCAGTCAAAACACATTTGCAACCACCAGAACACTCTAATAACCACATAGCAACACCCTAGTAACCAGTCAAAGGACCTTTACAACCACATAGCAACACCCTAGCAACCAGTCAAAACATATTTGCTGCCACATAGCAACACCCCAGCAACTAGATAAAACACTTTTTGCAATCTCCAGAACAAACGAAACATCTTGTTAGTATACGGGTTGATGCGTGGTTGCTAGAATGTTCTGGTGGTTGCAAAGGTGTTTTGACTTTAACTCATTTGCACGAGAATGTAAATTACCTGCATAAGAATTTTTCAACAAAAGTTTGGATCTGAGTGTAGAATGCAGCAGCTGATTTCACTGTTAAAGTATAAGTATCAATCAGCTGGCAGTAAATAATGACCCGAGTGTCTTCTGTATGGGCTCTATATGAGGGCGGCATCACGTCGAGGTCAGCGAGAGCAGCGCTAGTGCACTCCTGCTGAATGAAGGCCCTGTTCCTTTAAAATAAACGTTTACACAGGGCGACACGAGGATTTATGAAGCTTATTTATCATTTATTTTCTTTGAGGGAGGAAAGAAAAGAAACACGACACCTCTTCCAGACTGATTAACCTCAAAACTGTAGGTTAACAACTTCATGACCAGTCAAATGTATATTTGACCGTGGGGAGAGAGCACTGCAGGAATGGAAGTGGACGGTGTGTGTGTGTGTGTACAACGAGATTATTGCCTGGATTCATCATGTCGTACAGCACACAGGAGTCTAGACCACAAACTATTACACTAGACGCTTATTTCCACTCTAGCGTGAATCATTAAACACACACAGAGTGGGTTATTGATTCGCTTTCCTGTGTGCTCAGATACGGGTGTTAAAAATCACAAATGAGACGTCATTCAGTTGTTCATCAGCAATGAGACTGAATGGAGAAACACTCAGATGTTTCTTCTGAGAGAAAGAGCTCTGTAATCTGTGTCTCCTCTCGTTTCAGAAGAGATTCTCCAGCAGACGGTGCTCAGATTTGTCAAAGTCATGATATCAATATTAATTCAGACATTTCTCATCAAATTATCTAATCCACATTAATTGTTAGCTCTGTATTCTATACTTTTTATGGGGAATTTTAGGAGAAATAAAGATTTATGAAAAAGAAACCTTAAAGCAATGAAATGTACATACACATGCGCACACACACACACACACACACACACACAACGTCCTCCTGTGTTCTGCTGGCCTTATATGGACTCGGTGATGTGGAGCGGTGGATATCTGATCTACAACAGCAGATGGAAAGCAGTCGCTAATCATGAACTTACAGGAGAAGGGAAAAGAAGCTGAGTGAAACAGAGGCATGTCCTCAACTCAGCACATGGAAACACCCTAGCAACCAGTCAAAATATCTTTGCAATCACCAGAACATTCTAGCAACCACATTTTGTCCGTGTTTGAGTGCTATAACCGGGCCCCCAGTGCTTCTACCAACCCAGAAAACATGAAAAGTGAAACCTAGTAACTTTGTTCTGGTGAGCCTTTCTCTACAAGCATGTCAAAAAAAAAAGGCAATCAGATTTCGCTCTCCTTCTGATGTATGAAGAGGATCTAATTACATCTGCATGTTTATAAGATTACCGGCCTTTAATCTGCACGCTTATAATATTAACGGCCCTTAATCTGCACGCTTATAATATTACCGGCCCTTAATCTGGACGTTTATAATATTACCGGCCCTTAATCTGAATTTTCATAATATTACCGGCCCTTAATCTGCACGCTTATAATATTACCGGCCCTTAATCTGAATTTTCATTATATTACCGGCCCTTAATCTGCACGATTATAATATTAACGGCTCTTAATCTGCACGAGTATAATATTAACGGCCCTTAATCTGCACGATTATAATATTAACGGCCCTTAATCTGCACGATTATAATATTACCGGCCCTTAATCTGCACACTTATAATATTAACAGCCCTTAATCTGCACAATTATAATATTAACGGCCCTTAATCTGCACGATTATAATATTAACAGCCCTTAATCTGCACAATTATAATATTAACGGCCCTTAATCTGCACGATTATAATATTAACGGCCCTTAATCTGCACGATTATAATATTACCGGCCCTTAATCTGCACGATTATAATATTACCGGCCCTTAATCTGCACAATTATAATATTAACAGCCCTTAATCTGCACACTTATAATATTACCGGCCCTTAATCTGCACAATTATAATATTACCGGCCCTTAATCTGCACACTTATAATATTACCGGCCCTTATTCTGCACAATTATAATATTACCGGCCCTTAATCTGCACGATTATAATATTACCGGCCCTTAATCTGCACGCTTATAATATTACCGGCCCTTAATCTGCACGATTATAATATTACCGGCCCTTAATCTGCACGATTATAATATTACCGGCCCTTAATCTGCACAATTATAATATTAACAGCCCTTAATCTGCACACTTATAATATTACCGGCCCTTAATCTGCACAATTATAATATTACCGGCCCTTAATCTGCACACTTATAATATTACCGGCCCTTATTCTGCACAATTATAATATTACCGGCCCTTAATCTGCACGATTATAATATTACCGGCCCTTAATCTGCACAATTATAATATTACCGGCCCTTAATCTGCACGTTCATAATATTACCGGCCCTTAATCTGCACGTTCATAATATTACCGGCCCTTAATCTGCACGTTTATAATATTACCGGCCCTTAATCTGCACGTTTATAATATTACCGGCCCTTAATCTGCACAATTATAATATTACCGGCCCTTAATCTGCACAATTATAATATTACCGGCCCTTAATCTGCACGTTTATAATATTACCGGCCCTTAATCTGCACGTTTATAATATTAGCGGCCCTTAATCTGCACGTTTATAATATTACCGGCCCTTAATCTGCACGTTTATAATATTACCGGCCCTTAATCTGCATGTTTATAATATTACCGGCCCTTAATCTGTAAGTTTATAATATTACCGGCCCTTAATCTGCATGATTATAATATTACCGGCCCTTAATCTGCACAATTATAATATTACCGGCCCTTAATCTGTACGTTTATAATATTAGCGGCCCTTAATCTGCACAATTATAATATTACCGGCCCTTAATCTGCACAATTATAATATTACCGGCCCTTAATCTGCACAATTATAATATTACCGGCCCTTAATCTGCATGATTATAATATTACCGGCTCTTAATCTGCACGTTTATAATATTACCGGCCCTTAATCTGCACAATTATAATATTACCGGCCCTTAATCTGTACGTTTATAATATTAGCGGCCCTTAATCTGCACGATTATAATATTACCGGCCCTTAATCTGCACAATTATAATATTACCGGCCCTTAATCTGTACGTTTATAATATTAGCGGCCCTTAATCTGCACGTTTATAATATTACCGGCCCTTAATCTGCACAATTATAATATTACCGGCCCTTAATCTGTACGTTTATAATATTAGCGGCCCTTAATCTGCATGTTTATAATATTACCGGCCCTTAATCTGCACGTTTATAATATTACCGGCCCTTAATCTGTACGTTTATAATATTAGCGGCCCTTAATCTGCATGTTTATAATATTACCGGCCCTTAATCTGGACGTTTATAATATTACCGGCCCTTAATCTGCACAATTATAATATTACCGGCCCTTAATCTGTACGTTTATAATATTAGCGGCCCTTAATCTGCATGTTTATAATATTACCGGCCCTTAATCTGCACGTTTATAACATTACCGGCCCTTAATCTGGACGTTTATAATATTACCGGCCCTTAATCTGCACGTTTATAATATTACCGGCCCTTAATCTGGACGTTTATAATATTACCGGCCCTTAATCTGTACGTTTATAATATTAGCGGCCCTTAATCTGCATGTTTATAATATTACCGGCCCTTAATCTGCACGTTTATAATATTACCGGCTCTTAATCTGCACAATTATAATATTACCGGCCCTTAATCTGCACGTTTATAATATTACCGGCCCTTAATCTGCATGATTATAATATTACCGGCCCTTAATCTGCACGTTTATAATATTACCGGCCCTTAATCTGCATGATTATAATATTACCGGCTCTTAATCTGCACGTTTATAATGTTAGCGGCCCTTAATCTGCACAATTATAATATTACCGGCCCTTAATCTGTACGTTTATAATATTAGCGGCCCTTAATCTGGACGTTTATAACATTACCGGCCCTTAATCTGCACAATTATAATATTACCGGCCCTTAATCTGTACGTTTATAATATTAGCGGCCCTTAATCTGCACAATTATAATATTACCGGCCCTTAATCTGTACGTTTATAATATTAGCGGCCCTTAATCTGCATGTTTATAATATTACCGGCCCTTAATCTGCACGTTTATAACATTACCGGCCCTTAATCTGGACGTTTATAATATTACCGGCCCTTAATCTGTACGTTTATAATATTAGCGGCCCTTAATCTGCATGTTTATAATATTACCGGCCCTTAATCTGCACGTTTATAATATTACCGGCTCTTAATCTGCACAATTATAATATTACCGGCCCTTAATCTGCACGTTTATAATATTACCGGCCCTTAATCTGCATGATTATAATATTACCGGCCCTTAATCTGCACGTTTATAATATTACCGGCCCTTAATCTGCATGATTATAATATTACCGGCTCTTAATCTGCACGTTTATAATGTTAGCGGCCCTTAATCTGCATGATTATAATATTACCGGCCCTTAATCTGCACGCTTATAATGTTAGCGGCCCTTAATCTGCAAGTTTACACACACCAGCCGACATTCGGTTCTGCGAGTGCCATTCAGAAACGTGTAAAAGTGAAGCTCTCCCTGAGTCTCTCCACTCGCTGCTGGTTACTCCTGATTCTGGATCAGTGTTGTTATTGCCGGAATCTCTGAAGCTTATTTGCATTTAAAGCAACACACACACAAATAGGCGTGTTTTTGCTCACACCCAAAAAGGGGCAAATTTGAAGAGCTATAATAAATGATCTGGTATTTTGAGCAGAAATTTCACACACAGATTCTGGGGAAACCGTAGATTTATATTACATCTTATAAAAAAGGGGCATAATATGTCACACACAGATAAAGTGCAAGTCTTCTCGTATTTTAGTCAAACTATGGTGATTTTTTTGATTTCATCTGGTCTATAACTTACCTCCACTCCAATCCACAGCCTCCACTCAACAATCCACGTAATTTATGTGCTTGTTTGGATGTATTTTGCTCCCCACAGCAGAAAGTGTTCACTGTAGTCCTGAACTCGCATCAAACTGACAGAAAATGATCTGCAGATGTGCTGAATCTTCACAATATCTGCACACGAGACAGTCTGATGTGTGTGAGACGCAGCTGAAGAACACCGGCTGACGGAAAAATCAAGCGAGAAAGAAACAGCAGGCAATAATAAGCAAAGCAAAAAAACTCAAACAAAATAAGAAAAGCTAAAAAGTACTATTATTCAGCAATGAACAAAGTAAAGTTTTATGTTACAAAAGATTATATTTCAAATAAATGCTGTTCTTTTGAACTTTCAATTCATCAAAGAATCCTTAGAAATAAAATGTATCAGTTTCCAAAGAAACATGAACTGTTTTCAACACTGATAATAATCATAAATGTTTCTTGAATATCAGAGTGATTTCTGAAGGGTCATGACACTGAAGACTGGAGTAATGATGCTGAAAATTCAGCTTTGATCACAGGAATAAATTACACAAATTACACTGGAGTAATATTTCACAGTTTTACTGTATTTTTGTCACTCACGTGTGTGTTGGTTTATCTGGACATCTGGAGCCTGTCTGAGACAAAAGGAGAAATGGGGAACAATGAAGACATTTGTAAGCAGTTTTAATATTTTATGCACAACATTTTGAGATCATGATAAAGAAATGATCATTTTATAAGCTTTTATTTTAGTTTAATTGAGGTCCTATAAATGCGTTATTAATATTTTGAATTAATTTTTATTTGTATATTTTCCATTTTTTACTTTAATTTTAGCTCAAGTTTTAGTAATTTTGTTGTGTTCTCATTTTATTTCAGTTTTTGTTTTAGTGATTTTACTACATCAAGTTGAAGTAAATTACATTGAGATATGCTGGAAAAAATAAGTTTTTTACATTTTACTTTATTCCAGTTAATGTTTATTATTACTAATATATATATATAATTCAATATTATTTATCATTGTTATTTGTATTAGTATATATTTCTGTATTATTATTTAATATTATTATTATTATAATTACATTATAATTACTATCATGTATTTATTATTTTTATAATTCTATTTTTAATTTTATTATCATTTTTCATAATTATTTTATTTATCATTATTATTATTTAATATACATTTTATGATGGTATTTTAATGAGGTTTTTTTTTAATTATTAATCTTTATTTTAAGTAACACATTTTTTTTATTTCTTTTTTTAGTGTGTGTGAACTCCACCAGGCCTGCTGTGATCTGTGAGCTCAGCAGGTCCCGCTGTGTGTGTGTCGGGGCCACAGGCTCCAGACTCGTGACAGCTGGCCCTCGAAGCGTCGGGTCAGGAGCCCACAGGAGCCCACAGCACTCGGCTCTTAATCCTCATCAGATTCATCAGATTAACCCAACCCCTGCTCTCTATTTACACAACATACGGCCTCTCCATGCACACACACACATTGAAAAACTGCTGTTCTGTGCCTGAAGGCAAACGCTCAGATCTTTGGAGGAATCATGTTGTTTATAACACGTTTACGACGGCCCCTGTGACCCTATAAAGCCTGCTGTATCATAATTAATACGCACATTTCTAAACGACCACACAATCCACCACATCTTCTGTCGTCTCATCTGTATGTTTAGATTATATCACTCCAGCAAGACTTAAGACGCAAACTCTGATCAACATCACCAATGCTTCACTCTCTCACTGTCAGATCACGACATTGTTCAAATGAACACATTTTTCGCCAATCTTGTATATGTGCATAACTTCGATCAGATCACTCTAGATTATAATGTGGACTGCTTTGAAACGATGTGTGTTGTGAAAAGTGCAATGGAAATAAATGTGAATTGGATATTTGTACTGGAAAACAAGACAAATTTTTTTTTTGTTCTATATACAACACGATTCCTTCACAATGCAGTTTAATGTGGTGTTTAGAGCTTGTGTGGTTCGTCTGTGTCGTTCCCGAGCGCAGGAATGCTGATCCGCTGTTCTGCAGGATTACAGCGGTTATTGGCTCTGCTAAGTGGATTCTGGTGTGTCCTGTAAGTGTTTCCAGGTGCTGGTGTTTGGAAGTCCTTCAGCGAACAGTGTTTTACTGTACGCGCCGCCATTCTCTCGCTCGTGTGATCATGTGTTCTCCATTTCTCTACTGGACACGCGTGTATGAATGAAACGCTTTCAGAGCCACCAGCCGTCCGGTTATTTGTCCAGAAAGAGCCAATGATCTTATCCAATAAAGAGTAAAAAATATGTACCGCACTGCTGAGGCATGCAGGGTTAACACGTGATATTCATCATTTAAAGCTGAAATACACTTTTCCAGAGAGGCTGAAAGAAAGTCCTATTGGCGTGAAGCCTATATACACTGCAAAATATATGTTTAGGGAAGAGATCTGATAAAGATGTGAATGTTCGTCTCTCAGGAGACTTCAGGAATCATGCGATTATCCAAACTGGTGCAATTCATTCTGACTCAGTTTAGCTGGACAGCGTTCTCCACATGTTTCTCTTCTATAAGATACAGTGTCTTATAGATGTAATGAAACGTGAATCACCCAGATAGCAAACTGACATTGAATCAACGTGGAAATATGACATCGAAACAACGTTGATCTGACATTGTTTTGCTCATCGAATTAACGTTGAACCAACGTCAGACGCGTCATTCTTTCAAAACTAACGGAAAATCAACTTGAAATCAACGCGTTGTTTCAACGTTATAAGCAAACCAATTTTCGATTTTCATTTAGCTTTGAAGAATGCCGCGTCTGACGTTGGTTCAACGTTAATTCGATGAGCAAAATCAACGATGTTTCAATGTCATGAGAGACGTCGTTTCCACGTTGATTCAATGTCAGTTTGCTGTCTGGACAGAGAAACATAAACTCTCGTCCTCCTGATCGACAGCTTCTGTCTGACACGGTCCTGCCGGGGGGAAAAAATCATGCTTTTGTAAATCATTATGACAACGCAAAGTCGAAATGATGACATACTAAGTCATAACTATGAGATGAAAAGTCAAAATATGACTTAAAAAGTTGAAATTATGACAGTCAATCAAATTATTTCATAAGAAAATCTCTGAGAACACCGAGGTAAAATCACTGTAGAGCATACTGTCGTTTATTTAACATGATGTTGCATGGAGGCTGACTGGTCATTGCAAACACAAACGTCTTAAACCAAAAATAACATTTATTTTATATGACTTTCCTCAGCGTTTCCAGAGAGTTCAGCTGGTGTTTTTATATCCGTCACGGGTTTATCTTTAATGAGATTAATCTCTTGCATCACACAGGCTGGGTTTGATTTCTGCGCTCCTGCCAAACACATTTTGATATTTCTGTAATTCATGGGAAGATCATTTGTTCCTTAATCGGAGATTTTTCATCTAAAGCACAATAAAGCAACAGAAAAATGTTTCTCATTTCCACACAGGGACACAATCTTAATAGTTTCCTGGTAACATTCGTGATACTGTACAATAAAAGGAAGCTATTTTTAGATGTCGTCCTGGAGAATTGATGTTTTTGGCATCAGACACCAAAGAAACACTATTTTCTCAGTCTAAAGACAAATAAATGAACCCGATGTCAATTCATTTCAGCCTCTTTAACCTCCACTCAAAACCATCATACGACACCAGATAACGCCTGTTGTCATAAATCACTGAATTATTTCATGCAACAGCGAGAACATGTTATTTATATTGGTTGAGCTGAGAGAGTACTACAGAAAAAGGAAGAAAGACAGGAGAGATAAAGAAAAACAAACAGGAGAGTCTGTGGCTGTTGATCTGGGATAATGGTGTTTGTTGATATTCGGAGCGTTTGGCAGCGAAGCTCGAAGAAACAAGAGCGTGAAGTTTGATTCAGAACTCATCTGGAAAATATTACGACAGTGCGATTCAAGAGCAACACACGCGCACACACACACACACTTCAGTCCTGTATCGAGATCAGACGGATAATTGACACTGACCATCACACACACACACATATATAGCAGATGGGCTTCAGCATGAGGTCACAAACAAATCCCAACATGTTTGATGAGGGATGAGATCTGAAAATCACTTTTTACCCTGAGATCATTATGATCTGTATATACAGTCTCACAAGGGCACAAAACACACCACACACACACACACACACACTATTGAAGCTCAGGAAGCCAGGGTGGGAAAAACAACTGAAACAGACGAGTGTTATTTCCTGAGGTTCAAAGTGAGAGAAAATGACTGACACACACACTCTCACTCACTGAAACACTCACTCACTCACTCACTCACTGAAACACACACTAAAAACACTCACCACTCACTCACACAGACACTCACTAAAACACACACTCACTCACTCACTCACTCACACAGACACTCACTAAAACACACACTCACTCACTCACTAACTCACTGAAACACTCACTCACTCACACACTCAAACACTGAAACTCACTCACACTCACTCACTCACTCACTGAAACACACACTAAAAACACTCACCACTCACTCACTCACTCACTCACTCACTCACTGAAACACACACTAAAAACACTCACCACTCACTCACTCACTCACACACACACACACACTGAAACACTCACTCACTGAAACACACACTCACTGAAACACTCACTCACTCACTGAAACACACACTCACTCACTCACACACTCACACTCACTGAAACACTCACTCACTGAAACACACACTCACTCACTCACTCACTCACACTCACTGAAACACTCACTAAAACACCCACTCACTGAAACACACACTCACTCACTCACTGAAACACACACTCACTCACTCACTCACTGAAACACACACTCACTTACTCACTTACTCACTCACTCACACTCACTGAAACACTCACTCACTGAAACACACACACTCACTCACTCACTCACTCACTCACACTCACTGAAACACTCACTAAAACACTCACTCACTGAAACACACACACTCACTCACTCACTCACTCACTCACTCACACTCACTGAAACACTCACTAAAACACCCACTCACTGAAACACACACTCACTCACTCACTGAAACACACACTCACTCACTCACTGAAACACACACTCACTCACTTACTCACTTACTCACTCACTCACACTCACTGAAACACTCACTCACTGAAACACACACACTCACTCACTCACTCACTCACACTCACTGAAACACTCACTAAAACACTCACTCACTGAAACACACACACTCACTCACTCACTCACACTCACTGAAACACTCACTAAAACACTCACTCACTGAAACACACACACTCACTCACTCACTCACTCACACTCACTGAAACACTCACTAAAACACTCACTCACTGAAACACACACTCACTTACTCACTTACTCACTCACTCACACTCATTGAAACACTCACTAAAACACCCACTCACTGAAACACACACTCACTCACTCACTGAAACACACACTCACTCACTCACTGAAACACACACTCACTTACTCACTCACTCACTCACACTCACTGAAACACTCACTCACTGAAACACACACACTCACTCACTCACTCACTCACACTCACTGAAACACTCACTCACTGAAACACACACACTCACTCACTCACTCACTCACACTCACTGAAACACTCACTAAAACACTCACTCACTGAAACACACACTCACTCACTCACTCACTCACTCACACTCACTGAAACACTCACTAAAACACTCACTCACTGAAACACACACACTCACTCACTCACTCACACTCACTGAAACACTCACTAAAACACTCACTCACTGAAACACACACTCACTCACTCACACTCACTGAAACACTCACTAAAACACACACTCACTCACTCGCTGAAACACACACTCACTTACTCACTTACTCACTCACTCACACTCACTGAAACACTCACTCACTGAAACACACACACTCACTCACTCACACTCACTGAAACACTCACTCACTGAAACACACACACTCACTCACTCACACTCACTGAAACACAAACTCACTGAAACACTCACTCACTCACTGAAACACACACTCACTGAAACACTCACTGAAACACACACTCACTCACTAAAGTATTGTCTAATTTGGTAATATTAGGCTTTTTTTGAAAATCAGCACAACCCAATGTGCTCTGGTTGTGATTCAGTGGGTCTGAGGTGTGTCAGCATTGTGTGTGTAGGCCGTCAGATATTTACACACGAGTCTGCACTTCCGTCTCACACACACAGTGGATGATGACATCACTGGGTGGCAGATCAGGCCCTGACAACAGCAGGTCACACACACACACAGAACGGGGACCGGGGATTAAACTCTCCATCTGTGGATCACTGGAGCTCGACCTGCAGGGCAACAAACGACATGCATTATTAATGTTTTCACTCAAAGGTCTGTGTTCTCATTACATGTATATGACATTTGGGTTAAACAGATATAACAACATTTTACTCATTCTTTTATCATCATATTGGATGCAGATGTCATCAGCTCATATTTATAGAGAAAATGTAAGAAATAATAATAATCACAAATCACATGACAAAAAATCTGTAAGAAAAAAAAGCATTTTATTTTGAAAGTGTATAAGTTCAAAAGAAAATTCTACATTAAGTGTTTTGAAAGTTCAAAAGTCTAAATTTCAAAAAAGATCAAAACTGTTTTTTAAATTTTATAAAGTTCAAAAATCCTAAATAACGTTTGAAAATTTGAATGTTCAAATTATGTTTAAAAATGTGAAAGTTCAAAAGAAAATTCTACGTTTTAAAATGTTCAAAAATTTTAAATTTCATTACATTTGAAAATGTAAAAGTTATAAAGTTCTAAATTTCATAACGTTTGAAAATTTGAATGTTCAAACAGTGTTTGATAACTTGAAAGAACAAAAATTCTAAATTGAAAAAACTTTTGAAAGTTTAAATTTTAAAAATTCCTAAATGTCATAACATTTGAAAATTTGAATATTCAAAACAATATTTAAAACTTTAAATGTTCAAAACAACATTTGAAAGTGTAAAAGCTCAAATGAACACCTGGACATTCAAAAAACAGTTTTGAAAAGTAATAACCCAGGCGAACCTAAACTAAAATCCTCTCAAATGTTGCTTTAAATAAAACCAGACTTTCAAGCACATGTCCACATGTCTGGAGAGAAAGGTTTGTAGCGGTAGTGTTAATAGTGAAAGCTAGCTAGCGTGCGAGCGGCCGTAATGCTGCTAATCCCCGGCCCGGCTGGCATGAGGAGGGCAGCAGGGGCACTAATGTGTCTTTCACACACTCTCTGACCCGCTGGGTCTCTTAGACCATGAAAAGAGCCATCCGGTCAGTGACTGAGCCCTGCGCTCAGCATCAACACTTCCTACTCAATATCAAAGAAACATTAACAAGCGAGTATAAAAAGATTTATTCGGACACAGAGTTTCTATAATGCCCTAGTGGACACCTATAACACCATATAAACAGCATAGCAACACCCTAGCAACCAACTAAAATACCCTACTGGCAACACCATAGTAAATGCACAGCAACGCCCTAGCAACCACTTTAAATTACCCTAGTGAACACCTAGAATAACATAGTAACTGCATAGTAACTCCCTGACAACAGCCCAAGATAGCCTAGTAGCCACCTAGCTTTGCAACTGCATGGTAAATCCCTAGCTCCCACTCAAAATATCATAGTCACCATCTAGAACACCATATTACCTGCATAGGAACTCCCCTAGCAACCATGTAAAATATCCCAGAGGCCACCTAGAACACCATAGTACCTGCATAGGAACTCCCCTAGCAACCACCTAAAATATCCCAGAGACCACCTAGAACACCATAGTACCTGCATAGGAACTCCCCTAGCAACCACCTAAAATATCCCAGAGGCCACCTAGAACACCATAGTACCTGCATAGGAACTCCCCTAGCAACATGGCTTTGCAAGCTCCCACTCAAAATATCATAGTGACCATCTAGAACACCATAGTACCTGCATAGGAACTCCCCTAGCAACCACCTAAAATATCCCAGAGACCACCTAGAACACCATAGTTACTGCATAGCAACTCCCTAGCAACATGGCTTTGCAAGCTCCCACTCAAAATATCATAATGACCATCTAGTACCTGCATAGGAACTCTCCTAGCAACCAACTAAAATTTCCCAGAGGCCACCTAGAACACCATAGTAACTGCATAGCAACTCCCAGCAACCACCTAAAATACCATAGTGAACATCTAGAATACCATAGTTACTGCACATCACCTTCCTAGCAACCAACCAAAATATCCCAGAGACCACCTAGAACACCTTAGTTACTGCATAGCAACTCCTTAGCAACAAATTAAATACCACAGTGACCACCTAGGACGCCATATTAACTACATTGCATCTCCCTAGCAACAAACCAAAATAGCGTAGTAGTCACCTAGAACATCATAGCTTTGCAACTGCATGGTAAATCCCTACTGGCCATACTGCATAGCAACTCCCGCGCAACCACCCAAAATACCCAAGTGGCCAACATAGTAACTCTGCATAGCAACTCCCTAGCAACCACCCAAAATACTCGAGTGAACACCATAGTAACTGCATAACAACTCCCTAGCAACCACCCCAAATACACTCAAAAGCTCTCCCATTTCCTTTATTACATGCATGATGATCTGATTTCTGAAGGCCGTCTGGATTCCTGGAGCGTCAGCATTCCTCCTCCCGCTATTAAAGAGAGGAATGGATTAGCGAAGGCAATAATCTATTAGCAGCCGTGGGCATCAGTAAATCCCCACATGAAAGAGCCCGATGTTCCCGTCTAACGCGCTGTGACAGCAGTATAATGGAGGAACTAAACAAATCCCTGTCGTCTTTTTCGGGGCTTCAGAGATGTGTGGCTGAAGCTCCAGCTATTTGTCTTGAACAGCGAAGGATTTGTACATCCTTATCAAAACTCCCGCAGTTAAACGTGTTCTGTGTGAGCGGGAGGAATGTGCAGACGATATATGATGCTTTTACAGTAGGATGGAAGATGCGTTTAAAGTGTGTTTAAAGCTGGCACAGATACACTCTCCAGCTCTGTGTTTATGAATTATCAAGGCCAAGTAAATATTCCTGCTCAGGTTTATATACATTAATGCACTCGCGCTCATCCGTCAGTCAGATCTGAGAACGGGGAGTTTAAAACATCAGGATACATTAGGCTTGTGTGTTTGAAACTTTTCGGCTACACAGCACCATCCTACTGTAGGCAAAGTGGAGTTTTGTGTATTATATCTAAACATTCTTAAATCAAGATACATTTACTTTATATTCGCTTTATATTCATACTATATACAGTAAAGGTAATTGCATTTTAGCTTTAATTTAATTCAAAAGTGCATTAAGTCCAAGTGCATTAAATAAGGTTAACAGATACAACGTTTGATTTGAAAAATGAATTAGTAAAACATAATATTACGATTAACAAATACTGTGAACATCGGCAGAATAAATGAGGATAAATCTGTCAAACGAGCTTACTTTGCCTCATAAGTTTCATGTTTTGAGTTACAGACTGTAAACAGAAATAAAAAATGCTGTCAAATCGAATAATCGCGATTAATCGCATCTAACATAAAAGTTTGGAAATATTTTGTAAATATATAGTGTGTGTGTATATATATATTGTGTACATTACATACATTATATTCAATGTGTATCACGATTATTCGATTTGACGGAATCGAATAATCCTGATTAATCACATGTATCGTAAACGTTGGTAAATATATAAAGTGTGTGTAAACACGCACTCACAAACTTTGTTAGATGCGATTGATCACGATTATTCGATTCGACAGAATCGAATAATCGTGATAAATCACATCTAACGTAAGTGTCGGTAAATATATAATATATCTGTGTTAGCACACACACACACACAAACTTTATATTAGATGTGATTAATCGCGATTATTCGATTTGCCAGCTCTAGTAAACATCCATTGCACACAGGGCTGAGTGTGAAGCCCCACCTCCTCATTTACATACAGCTACAGTTTGAGAAGATCAAGTGTTCAACGCGACTGTTTTTAACTGTTGTAAAAAATGTTTTAGTTGTTTGTATTAAATACCAGGGAATTTGTGTCTCGCTCCCACAGATGCTCCCGGTCCTCTGAGCGTCCGACACGACTCAGGCTTTGATACCGTATCATGTGTTCAGGAAATTAAAATCAGAGGCTGGACAGGAATCAATGCGTCGACCTTATCGACAGTGAGCTGAACAAATATTCCCATAATTCAATTTGAGTCGGTCCACAGCTGAGAATCTGGCCCGTGAAAACAACAGAGGTTAATCAAACAGAGCCGGGCCACATGGAGCGAGCAGGAGGCGGGAGATAGCGCTGCTGTGCGTGGTGCTGGTCTGCAAATGACTGGAAACAGAGGAAAAATGTGAATGTTTTATATTGAGATCATTATATTGACACACAAACACTTTTTTTTTTTTTTACCTGTTTAGGACTTTCTCAAAGAGTTAGTCACGTTTATCTCAAGCATGAACTCGTCACTCTCCACTCCACATTCCCATCATGCTTTGCTATCCAGGTGCGAAACTGAAGGTACTAATTTAACCAGCTGACCAAAGCATTCCAGGTGAGCTTCCCATCAGCCCCAGCTGCTCCCGCACGTGAACACCAGGAAACACACACACACGGACATCATTTCATTCACAATAACATGATCAGTTCATCACCAGGGTCTGGAATAAACCACAACAACACTGTTTTTCTTGATTGCAATGATCATAATCCATCTTACCATTCACACCACATTCCTGTACAGGCCTACTGCATCCTGCTGAAAGCTCAAAATAAATTAATAATAGATATACAATTTTAAAGTCCCCGTGAACCGGAAGTTGCAAACGATTTTTCTCCAGTGCTGTGACGTATTTCCAAGTGAAACGGAATATTGAACAGAGGGCAGGGTTTTACTCTAGCGCTCCTCCTCTCCATCTCTCTCTCATAGCAAACTAACGGTTTGAGGGGAGTGGTTAAGCGTTTCCCCACCCAAACTGTGAAACCTACGTCATCAGAAAAAGAAACCATTCCAGACCGGAAGTAACTTTTCAGATTTTGATTAAAGATTACTAAGGTAAAACATTTTTTAATATATATTCACTTGCACGGATTAATTGTTCACCACAAGACTAGTAATATGCGCTAACAAAGTAAAGGTTCAATTTTGATTTCACGGGGACTTTAAACTAAACTAAAACCATTTTGCAGTGTTGAAAACAGCTTGACTGAAAGCCAATGTGAATGTCACTCACTACCAACTAGAAATGCGGGGAAATATAATAATTACAGATAACGTACCTGGTCACTCGATGATTATCTATCTGAACATTAAAATGACACGCCACAAACTATTTGCACAGATTATACATTAATTTTACTGAAATATCTCGAGGGGTATTAAAATATCCAGTATGTAAGGATAATAAACGTGTGTGTGACTCGTGAGCACTTCTGCCTGTCGGAGCAGTTTGTGTTTCAGCGCGTGATTGATGACGCTTCACCCCGTCAAAGGAAGGGTTACGGATCGCGGCAAACAACCGAAAATTATTTCCGTATGGACCGCCATGCTCAGCTCGAGTCTTACATGTTCTCATGTTTACTGCAGCTGACATTCATTTACTCTCTCTCTGGAATGTGAAGGAGAAAACATTAATTTACATCATGTGACGTGAAGAGCTCGCGGTTCACTCTATGGGTTCACTGCCCCCTGGTGGCGACTCGTGTTACTGCATGTACATATCCAGAAAAATTAATATCGACACACACTTGCATTTCAAATTCTTGTTTCATTCTGTTGAATGAAATACCTGATAAAACTATAAAGCGTCCATATATTTACAGAAATCCTTATAAATGTGGTCCCCCCGCCCCCAATCCTATGCAACAATTTCCCAATAAAAAACATCCAAAATGAACATATTTCATTTTATTACGACGATCAGCATTAGTACAGTGCTGTAAATCCATTACATTGATACATTCTCAATTACATGTTTACTATAGCACCAAAGATGAGGATTTCATTATAAAAAAACACTGGATTACTGTATTGAAAATATCTTTGGGCAACGAGTGGAAAACAAGCTTCGTTTTTTTCATTCCACCAAGATGCAAAACGTCAATCTTCACACTTCAAGTATGAATATTAAAAATACACATTTCACAAAGCTGAACTGTTAATATACAGGTGTAAATAACGTCTACACGACTCTTGGCACACAGTGCATCATATAGTCCTTTAACTTCTGATACAGACCTTATATAGTTCAGTTGTCTATCAACACAATGATAGTCAAAGGTGTGTTAGCTGCTCGTAGATGATCCGTTATAGGCTAAAACCGGCTCAATATCCTTCAACTTATATTAGCATACATTACATAACCAAGCAGACTTTGGTTGAAAGCGGAAAGTCTACTTAAGCATTTAAAATACTAATTCTCAGGTATTTACATACAGTAAAGAAGCATCCAAGTCAAACTAACCGTCCAGCTGGAGGTTAAAGGTCGATTCAGTAGTAAAAACAGCACCGTTACACACTGTAAACCTTGTTAATGACACAAGAAAATGATCAATATTTCATAATACGCGTTCCTGTCATGACGTAACATCACGTATGTACATTTAATTACAGAATAAATATTGTCAAACATAAATAAGGTACAAATGCATGATTATGAGAGGTAGGGTTATGCCATTTTAATTCGATCTACTTTAATCTTCCCTTCTAATAAAACTTCAGTGAAGCTCGTCTGAGCACTAAAAGCACTAAATCTGGCCCATTTAATGTGTCAAATTATGGAATTATATCTGAATGAGGATGGTTATAGAGTCTCCTAACTTGTCTATTAGTTATTAAACGAACCCAGCTGGTTTATTTAATTATTGCTTCGCATTGTTCTGTTATCAATCAGATTACTAACCGATTAAAAAAAGCAAAAGCACATGCTTGATCAGTTTGCTTTCAGCACCGTAAATGATGTCAGCATACTATTAAATATAATTAAAAACTATCATATATTAACTAGGACAATCTTTTACATTTTCAGGCATTTTACATTAAAGACGATCGTCAAGATGAGGAGATTTCAGTAGTGCTAGTCTGCAATGTTTTCTGGATCAAATGTAGAAAACATTCAATTATTTATATTTTCATATCAAGCTGATTGCTGTCGTCAGGCTCCGTTTCTCTTAAACGACTCGTTAACAGTGTGTGTCACATGCAGTAGTAGTTCATATCCATCTGGACAAACGGCACATACTGAATTATAAAATATTTAGAAATTGTTCATAAATCCCTTTACGTCAAAACTCTGCCCAAATAAAGGATTTGAACGTTTGCTACAACCAAAAAAATAAAGATACGCGCTCTTACACTATCGTTGCAACCAAACAATCACAATTTGGTTCAACGTGATCTTGACTGACCAGATCATTAAATAACAAATCAGTTCTGCATCCTGCATCCTGGTTCTGGGAGAAACTCACTTATTTGGTTCTCTCGATACTTTTGGGACGTTGAAATGCTTTGCGAAGGCTTACCGTAGCTGCCAGACGTTAAAGAGAGACGCATAGTGAACGCATTCACGAGAACACGAAGGACAAAGTCATGTTGATGTTTCTCTCACTGGATTTCGACAGAAAGTCCAGTATGAGGATGAGGAAGACATTTCCCACAGAAGCCCCCGCAGCGCCCGTAGATTCTGCTGCCGTCCTGCGAGACGCGGGAAAGAAACAATACAATAAAGATTATTAAATCCCTGCATACATCAACAACAATCATTTTAGTCAAAATGGCTATCAAATGCAATCACTTGTAATATGATTAAATTGCTTATCATTTTTAACCAATAGATGGCGCTGTTACCAAACTGATTTTGTGCATTATCTTGGCATCATGACATCACCATTTGAGAATGGTTTGCAAGTTTTTGTTGTCATGGTCTGAAGAAAATCTGAGTCGAATTTGGTTAAAATCAGACAAACACTCATACAGCATTTTACAACAAATTCAAAATGGACAATATGGGAAAATTGTGTATTACTTGACTCGGTATGCTGGCGTGAATAAAAAAAAACAACAACCAAAAAAACAGTTTTATGATTTTTGCCCAAACTGTTAAGAAGTTATGAGGAGAAGAATATTGTAGAAGTTAATATCTCCTGACCAGTCGGTGGCGCTGTGCTGAAACTCATGTATCCTCAGGTTATGCTTGTGATGACATGTACCAATATTCGTCTCAATATGCCAAAGAGTGGCGCAGATACAGCATTACGGTCATTTTGACGTGCTCATCATTCACATGTTATTCAAGAACGGTTTGGTTTATCAAAAAGCATTTAATAACTTCAGGACGGTCTAAAGATGATGCCATCTTTGGTGACAAATCAGACAAATCGTAAGGGATTTTTTTTGTGTGGAAAATTTAAAATGGCCCTTCCAGTTCAAAAGTTATTATATTAAACGCAAACTATAATCACAAACTCCGACAGTAGGTGGCGCTAGAGGGATTGAGTCAGAGACTCCAAATTTGCTGTGGTTAATGTTCAGTCTGTCCTCTCGACATAGACTCAGGAGCGTGAAAAGAAGAAGAAGAGGAAGATGACGACCATCTATAACAATAGTCCCGTGTTTGATAAAGTCATGTGGTTTCTCACCTCTGAGCGGTGAACTTTGAGTGTGACGTAGTTGCCTTGAGAAACCCATTTAGTGGATTCTGCGACCTTCAGTCCCGTTCCACTGAGATTTATACTGAACTGACCCTAACCAATCAGAGAAGAAGAGACAATTAACACAAACATTCGCTGACCATTTCACTTCTGTTACAGGATGTACACTACTGATCAATTAAAAAATGTATTAATATCCCCACTGATAAACCCCCCGCCAAATCCAGCATAAGCTGGTCGGCTGGGTTTAGCTGGTCTCTCAGGCTGGTTTCAAAGGGGTTTTGGACACTTTCTTCGCTGGTCAAGCTACGAGACCAGCTTAAAACCAGCTAAAACCAGCTTGGCCAGCCTGGAGGCCAGCTTAAACCAGCTCTGCCAGCCTGGAGGCCAGCTTAAACCAGCTAAAACCAGCTTGGCCAGCCTGTGAGACCAGCTTAAACCAGCTTGAACCAGCTTGGCCAGCCTGGAAACTAGCTTAAACCAGTTTGGCCAGCCTGGAGACCAGCTTAAACGAACTAAAACCACCTGGAGGCCAGCTTAAACCAGGTAAAACCAGCTTGGCCAGCCTGGAGACCA
Organism: Pimephales promelas; assembly: GCF_988280905.1. NCBI lineage: Eukaryota > Metazoa > Chordata > Actinopteri > Cypriniformes > Leuciscidae > Pimephales > Pimephales promelas. The sequence continues at coordinate 23,499,585 of NC_142793.1, forward strand.
GCTTAAACCAGGTAAAACCAGCTTGGCCAGCCTGGAGACCAGCTTAAACCAGCTAAAACCAGCTTGGCCAGCCTGGAGACCAGCTTAAACCAGCATATACAACCTGGTTTCAGCAGTGTAATTAATGCTTTCCGGCTTAGGCTGGTTGACTGGTTTAAGATGGTCAAGTGGCTTCTAAAACCAGCCTGCTAAACCAGATGGAAGATCAGCTAAGGCCAACCAGCTTTTTTTTAGGGGGGTTTATTCATCAAGGACGCATTAAATTGATCAAAAATGGCATTAAAGACATTTATAATGTTAAAAGATTCTATTTCGACCTAAATATGACTGCTTTCAACATTGATAATAATCACAATTTTTTTTTATTACTGTATTTCTTATGTCTATTTTTAACTATGTTTTACTGTAGCACTTTGAGATTTGGTGTCAAATGTAAAGTGCCTTACAAATAAAATGTATTATTATTATTATTATTATTATAAATGTTTCATGAGCATCAGATCGTCATATTAGAGTGATTTCTGAAGGATCATGCGACACTGAAGACTGTAGTAATGATGCTAAAAATTCAGCTTTGATCAGAGAAATAAATTACACTTTATTATATATTCACACAGAGAACAGCAGATTTACACTGGAGTAATATTTCAGATTTTTTCCTGTATGTTTTGGAGCAGAAGAGACTCTTAACATCAGTGTTCTCCCACAGAGCTCGTCGATTAGCCAGTGGATCTCTAGCGCTGTACCTGAGGACATTTAGCGGCGCTGTAACAGTCTCCAGCGGACGCGAACGGCACCGCGCGACCAAACAGCGTCTGACTGAACCTCACGTCAGCCGCTGAAACACCGTAAACACAATCAGAAGTTAAACACAATCAAAACACAATCAGTTTACTGTTATACTGTAATATTTATTTATCTATCCACATATGATTTTTCATGTTATCTGTTTAATGTTAGCTTTGACTGCATGTGTGTGTGTGTATGGTACAGGTAACGCACTGATGATGCGCAGGGTGGGCAGATGGAGCCGCACGCGCTGGAACACGGTGTAACCGGCCGAAGCGTAGTCGTTCCTGCACTCGCAGTCCTGCCGTCGGCTGCCGTTATACGGGCACTCGAACGGGTTCTGGAGCCTGAGGAGAAACGGGAATACATCTGTTTCCTCAGTGGACAAGAGTTTGGAGCAATTAATTCAATCAATCAACTTTATTTCAGACACAAAGGTCCATAGAGACAACACAGTACAGATATTTAAATAAATAAATAACAATACAAACAGTTAAAAACAGTAAAAAAAATAAAATAATAATAAATAAATAAATTTTAGATGTTTAAATGTGGTCTTATTTGAACAGAAATACTGTAAAAATGATGTAAATCATCTGTTTTCTATGTGAATATACAATGAATTATGATTCATTATTGTATTATTGATTATTTTGATTATTAGTTTTAATTAAAATGATATTTTATTTTGAGCCAGGGCTGCAGTGTGTTCAGTGCTCAGTGTTTCTCAGGTGTGTTTACCTGTACCCGTACACCTCTGAGTAGTTGTCGGTCTGGCCGCTGCGCAGCGTCACGTACTCCTTCGGGAAAGCGCTGTGCATCTCGGCACAATAAACGCGCAGGATCTTGGAGCGAACTGTGATGTGATGTTCTCCGTCTCTCCTGACGCCTCCCTTCACCTGGAGCTGCCGGCAGCTGGAGTGGTGTTCACCTGAGCAACACACACACACACACACACACACAGGTAAGCTCACAGAGTATCCACGAGTGTGAAGCTGCGTCTGCCTCAAACTCACAGTCGGTCTGCCTGCAGGTGGCGCTGGACTCACACACACACAGTAGACTGTAGACTAGACTGACTTATACACACACACACTCACAGTCGGCCTGCCTGCAGGTGGCGCTGGACTCGGGCCGGCTGGACGATGAGCAGGTCTCAGCGCCGACACACTCCACCTTCCTCCGCATTACTCCAGCGCCGCACGTCTGAGAGCACTGAGACACAACACACACACGTCAGGCACATAGCACACAGAGAGCGAGCTTGTGTATTGCATTATAATATTTGTGTTACTCCCAAAAAAGTAACTAGTTGCGTTACTTGGTTACTTTCTATGGAACTTTTCTATGGTTACTTTTTATGAAAAATAATGCGTTACAATATTGCGTTACTTAGTTCCTTTTTATGAAAAGTAATGAGTAACATTACTTTTCCGATACTTTTTCTCACCTGTGCTTTTTTAAAACAACAAGAAAAGTCCTGTTTTTGGCAAATGTTAAGGTCGTTTCACCTCAAGTTAATAGAAAAAGTAATTGATTACGTAACTCAAGTTAGTTCAAAAAGTAATCTGATTATGTAACTGCAATCTGATTATGTAACTCAAGTTTCTTGAAAAAGTAATCTGATTACGTAACTCAAGTTACTTAGTAATCTGATTACGTAACTCAAATTACTTGAAAAAGCAATCTGATTATGTAACTGTAATCTGATTACATAACTCAAGTTTCTTAGTAATCTGATTACGTAACTCAAGTTACTTGAAAAAGCAATCTGATTATGTAACTGTAATCTGATTACGTAACTCAAGTTACTTAGTAATCTGATTACGTAACTCAAGTTACTTGAAAAAGCAATCTGATTATGTAACTGTAATCTGATTACGTAACTCAAGTTTCTTAGTAATCTGATTACGTAACTCAAGTTACTTGAAAAAGCAATCTGATTATGTAACTGTAATCTGATTACGTAACTCAAGTTTCTTAGTAATCTGATTACGTAACTCAAGTTACTTGAAAAAGCAATCTGATTATGTAACTGTAATCTGATTACGTAACTCAAGTTTCTTAGTAATCTGATTACGTAACTCAAATTACTTGAAAAAGCAATCTGATTATGTAACTGTAATCTGATTACGTAACTCAAGTTACTTAGTAATCTGATTACGTAACTCAAGTTACTTGAAAAAGCAATCTGATTATGTAACTGTAATCTGATTACGTAACTGAATAATCTGATTACGTAACTCAAGTTACTTAGTAATCTGATTATGTAACTCAAGTTTCATGAAAAACTAATCTGATCACGTAACTCAAGTTACTTGTTGGCCCTCACCTGACTCCAGGGGCCGGCGCTCCAGGCTCCAGCTGATGGACAGGCTGGGAGTCGACAGGGTCTGCTGTCGATCGGCCGGCGCTCGCTACACTGAGAGAATGACTGCAGGTCAGACGTCAGCTGGAGGTCAGAGGTCACGGCAGAGCAACGAACCGCCCGGCGCTGGAGTCCAGAGCCGCAGCTCACCGAACACTGAACACACATCAAACACCCTCATCATACAAAAGCACTATAATGCGTAAGTGTTACCATGAATTTTTACAATTATTTGTATTACAATTATTTTATTAAATAATTAATTAATTAATTAAATATTATTATTTAACTAACTTTATTAACTAATTATTAACTAATTCAGATTTCTTTTATTTATTTATGTGAATTGCAGCAGCAAATGAAGGATTTCATTAATTTAATATCTATTATTTAAATTTTATGTGACTTTGACGGAAATGAAGGAAGTCCATTACTTTAATTTTTATTTATTTATTTATTATTTGTTGTGCGTTTTGTGTGAAATTGAGTAATTTTAACATGTATTTATTATTTTATTTTATATGAATCAGAGCAGAAAGAGAAGGGATTTAATTAATCATTTATTTATTTTATTATTTATTTAAAACAATTAAGTGGAATTTGAACAAGTGAAGCTTTTTATTTATTTGAGGGACAAATTTCATTATTTATTTATTATTTAATTTTTTTATTATGTATTTATTAATATTTTTAAATTTCCTTATTTTTATAAATATGAATGTATTAATTTTTTTCTGTGAAATGGCACAACAAGTAGTAAATTAATTCATGGATGTATTTTTTTATGAATATGAATTTGAACAGCAAGTGACGAAATGTATTTATTCTAATATTTATTCATTTTTTATGTACTTGTATGGGAAAAGCAAGTAAAGAAATTGCATTATTTTAATATATTTTTATGTTTTTTTGTGACGGAGGTATTTCAGTTATTCATTTATTTTACTTCTTTTTTTGTGAATTTATTTAATATGAATCTGAAAACTGTCATCATACATCAACATTTGTGGTCACTACATTATTGCCACACTTCCCTTTGATAGTTCATGATTTTGCTCTGATGTCAGAATCAGTGTGACTGAAGCATGAGAAGCTCAGGCTGATGCTGTGATTGACACACACACACACACACACCTGACTCCAGGCTGCAGTGACCCACACGTGCTGACAGGTGGCGCTGTGACAAGGCTCGTATGTGTGAGGTTTGGCTGAGACGTCACACAAATGATCAGGAACCACGCTCATCCCTCCGTCCAGACAAATCACTGACCTGGACCTCATGCCTCGTCCACAGGTGGCGTTACACTGGAGACACACACACACACTCATATTATTATTATATTATTTGATCTGTCAGTCAAACAGATAGTCCCGCCTACAACTCTGTTGATTGGTTAAGAAGGCAGAACTCTAAAATGAATAATTGCCATAGTAAATCATCTGCTGGTATTTAAGGAAGGATGAAGTGTTGAGATCCTCCAGACGAGGGCGCTGTTGCACCATCACAGCTCACACACACACACACACACACACACATAAACAGCAGAAACATCACTCAGCTGTGTTATATCTGAGCCTGTCTGAAGTCTGAGCTGTTGTTCTGGAGATGATCTTATCCCACAAGCCCTCAGCCGAGGGTCACGGTCACATCTCCTGAGCTAGGATCAGCGAGATCAGGCAAACAGCCTTTCTTTCCTTACACACATTTTTACAATACTTTCCCTCTGATTTCGAGTGAAGTGGGACTTTTATTCTTGATTTTCTTTGATCTTTCTATACACTGAAAAGAATGTGGAAACAATTTTCACACTGCACACATAGTGTTTTAAATTTAAAAATTTGTATAAAAGCATCTTTATATATATATATATATGTGTGTGTGTGTGTGTGTAATAAAAAAAGAAAATAAAAAATGTTTTTAAATTTTAAAAACATGTAATAATAATAATAATAATAAATAAATATTACATGAACAAACAAACAAACAAACAAATAAATAAATCTTGATCTGCTCAGGCTGGGAAATCCCCTTATCAGCATGAGTGTAACGTGTGTGTGACTGTGTGTGTTACTCACGTCCCGCCACTCATGAGCCATCCAGCTGTGTGTGTGACACCCGGCGAGGAAGCAGGAGCGGATTGACACGGGACGCACACGCTTGTCACACAGGTCATCCCTGACCTGACCTCTGACCTTTAACCTGCAGAAGACCTCGCGGGACTGAACGCCAGCGCCACAGCTCACCGAACACTGCACACACACACACAAGCGCATGATTACGAGACGTCTGTGTTACAGCACTGGTGTAGTGTGTGTGTGTGTGTTCTTCCTCTGAGAGGTCATGATTGCTTCCAGACGTGGGGAATGACGGGGTTAAACTGGACGACCCATGTGACCCAACACCTCAGCCAATCAGAACACTGGGTGGATTCACTACATCTGGGGTGCGTTTCCCAAAAGCATCGCTGGCCAACATGATCGTAATCTTCACTGAACTCTGCTGCCCAGTCGGCCACGGGAAACTATTGCACTCACTGCCATTAATCAGATTAGAAAACTCACAGATTGTGTCTAGTATTTGACAAGGGGAAAAAAATGCGTTTAGAAAATATTAAAATATAATATATTTATTGGAAAAATATGTGTTTTTAAAATGGAATAATACGGAAAGACCAAAGAATAATTAAAATAAATAAAACCATCTCGAGATTAAAGTCAATATAATGCGAGATTAAATTCGTTAAATTATGAGAGAAACAGTCAAAATGCAATATCGAGAATAAACTCATTACATTTAGAGAATAAAGTCGTGTTTAAAAACGTAAATTTTGTTACAGTTTTATTTAGCATTTTTAGAAAAGTTTAAATTTAGAAAAAAACTGTTAAATTTCGAGAAAATAAAACGTTGAGAATAAAGTCGTTTGAGAAAAAAAATGCGTTCAATTTCGAGAAAAAAAAAAGTAGAACTAAAATGTAGAGAATGCTGATGGAGGACATGATGGATCACTTAGTTTAGACTTCTATAACCGGGTCTGTTCGTTCTTGGACTACTGAAAAACTTTTGATATGACATACAGCACTATTGCAGATATTTATTTATCATTGCTCGGCTTCCGTAGGAAAAATCCTTAGTTTTTGTATAAAAATATATTTTATGCCAGTAAAACACATGTATAACAACAACAACAACAAAAAACATATAAAATAAACTGTATTGAATTGTTTTCTGACAAACAGGAAGTGAGGTCACGCACCGCTCTCCACTGATTGGCTCTCCAGCTGGGGCAGGGTCCCGCCCTGCAGGCCTTCTGTGTTCTGGGCCGGTTCTGATGTGCGCAGGCCTCGTCCTCCATCTGGGTCTGATTCTGGTCCACACACACGATCTGTCGCTCTTTTATTCCCTTCCCACAGGACACCGAACACTAGAGAGAGAGAGAGAGAGAGAGAGAGAGAGAGAGAGCATCAACAACAGTGTGCAACAATTCATACCTCATTCATGTCTTTTTCCCAGGCGATGGGAACCACAAGCCACCGTGTTCTGCAAGCGATGGGCTTAAACTCAGACCAGCGAAACCATCAACACTCATCTGGAACCAATAACACAGAACATTCTGCAGAGGAACAGAGGAGACATCCAAATCCGGACATGAGGCACTACGAGACTCACATCTGGGAAACGACATGCATTAAAGATTCAATTAAATTTAATTAAATAATTAAATTAAATTAAAATTGAAACAACGTTAGGTAAAATCAAATAAATATAATTTTTACATTTTTAAATAAATATAAGACAGCTTATTACTGGCACTTGTGTACAAGTACTGTATGTTCATTCACTAATAATAAAAAATAAAATATAAAATGCCAAATGAAACAAATGCAAAATAAAAAACAATAAGGCATGACATAATATTGATAATTTTGGTATAAAAGCATCTGTGTAAAAGTTCTGTGTTCATGATCTCCTAATAAATAAAATAAAAATAAATTAATATAGATATAAAAAATAAATAAATATAATCCTGAATGCAATTAGGCGACCGTAAAATAAAATAAAATAAAATAAAATAATTGTATGAAGCCTATTTTTTGAGTCCTTAAATAGTTTATATTAATATATATTAAATAAATATATAAAATGTACAATAATAATATATTACATATTTATGTAGTTTATAAGAGTGTGTGAAGCAGGGCGGGGCCGAGAGCTGTGGGAACGGAGCGAGTGTTAATGAAACACCGCACTCTAGTCCCACGGAGGAGCTCAGGAAGGACAAAAGCAGAGAATCGTCAGGCAAGGACGAGAGAGGACTAGATATTATTTTATTAGGAGGACTGGTTTTACTTTTCAATTTGAAATTAATATGAGCTGGATCTTCTTCAGTTGCCAGTTTGGACTTCAACAAAAGATCCCAGTATCTGTTTCCACGTCATGGAGAATAAAAGAAACAGGTCTGAGCAGCACTAAAGAACATCCACACACACACACACACACACACACATCATAAACAAGGTCATTACAAAGGTATTTTAAACACAGGGCTGCAGTCTGCCAGCAGCACAACACATCAAAGACCACACAGATAAGTGAGCAACCATCAGATACACACACACACACACACACACAGAGTAATGGGCTCGGGTAAACCACTCCTCAAAACTCCTAAAGGAAAATAGGAGGAGAAACGGGGAAGAAGGAGAGACGGCTGAGAACAGTTAGTAGTTACTCAGCTTTATGAGGACACACAACTGAAGGATGATCTTCATCTTCATCAGAGGACAGAAGAGAGAGAAACAGGAGAAAAGAGGAGATACGGAAGAATCAGGAGGAGGGAGGAGAAACAGGAGAAATGGAGGTAAAGATGAAGATGTTTACTGCAGAAACACAGCATGATACACACACTGATCTGCAGTCACACTTCTAATGCATGAATGTGTGTTTATTTCTCATCATCTGACTTTACTGAGGCTTTACTGAACCCGAAAGTTTATTTAAAAAAAAAAAAATACATATATATATATACATATATACAATTTTTTTTTAATTTATCCTAATTTAAATGATTATTTTTTTAGAATAAGATTTGTTGCCTTTAAAACTTAATTTGTTATATCTAGATTTAGATATAGATATATTATATATTTGTATTATATATGAAGAGTTCAGATGCAAAAGCCTCTAAATGCCATTTGAAATGTTCTTCTTTAATGATGATTTTTATCAAACTTGTATATTTAAGTTCAGTAATTTCACTTAAATGGCAATGATAATTACCTATTAATTGTTATTTAAGTGAAATTACTGAACTTAAATATACAAGTTTGATAAAAATCATCATTAAAGAAGAACATTTCAAATGGCATTTAGAGGCTTTTGCATCTGAACTCTTCATATGTTTTTATTTGTTCAGACAGGAAACAAAAATGTGCTTGTCAGGCGTATCAGAGTAAATAATGTCAGACTGTTTATTACTCAGACACCAAAAAATGCATGAGGTCCATAACCAGATCCATGTGTGTTTGAACTCAGATTTGTGGAAACGAGTGTTTTCTGTGGATGTATCATCAGTTCTGCTCACCGTTCCCCTCAGAGAAACTCGTCTGTCTCAACAGTCACTCATTACTTTTGTGAACAGAACATTTCTCAAAAGTTCAAACAATCTACAATAAATGTATTTTCCATATATATATATATATATGAAGAGTTCAGATGCAAAAGCCTCTAAGTGCCATTTGAAATTTTCTTCTAAAATGGTCATTTTTATCAAGCTTGCATATTTAAGTTCAGTAATTTCACTTAAATGACATTTAATAGGTAATCTTCATTGCCATTTAAGTGAAATTACTGAACTTAAATATACAAGCTTGATAAAAATGACCATTCTAGAAGAAAATTTCAAATGGCACTTAGAGGCTTTTGCATCTGAACTCTTCATATATATTGCAGTGTATATAGAATCATTTTGTTTAATTTTTTACTTAAATTGTATTAAATTAATACACATTTCATTTAATTAAAAATATATTTACATTAATATGAAATGACATTAAATATAAATTAAATATTGACATTTTATAAATTAAAAATGAAATCGAATAATCTAATTTGTTGATTTTAAATGTAATTAAATCAATAATAACGAGTGATCAGAAACGGCATCATGTCATTATTAAACAGACTCGTGTAAGATAACGCAGATACTGACGACACTGAACAGATCAGATTCATACACAGATCAGATTAAGCACGTGATGTGTGAAGTGTTTCCAGGACTGGTTTAGATCTGAAGTGCTGACGTCACGGTGAGTTCAACAAAAGAGTTCACAAAGTGTCAAGAGCTCACCATGATTATAAATGGATATTGAAGAGCATATTTCAGCACACTTCTCATAGCTGAGATTCATTCCCGTTGCAAAGCACATGAGGATCAAGGGTCTGCATATGAAAACCACATGAGAGGATCAGACTCTTCAAAGATCTCAGTAAACGTGAAGCCGACGTTCACCACACACACACACACACACACTGATCATCATAAACACACGCTCTGTCTGAGAAGTGAACGTGAGACGACAGCTGGTGAGATCTGCACATCAGTAAATCACCACACACACACACACAAGAGGAGAACGGACACACTGCGATGAAACTCTGTAAACTCGAACTCACAAAAACTTACACTCCTGTAAACACGTCTGAACTATCATTATAGAATTCATACAACACCTTTTTGAAAACAATAATTCATGGAGTTCATGGAGAAATGTTTGAGGAAAACCTTTCAGTGTCACCGTTACATCAAATTCCACATAATAAAATAACATAATCCTTGAAATTATATAAATCAGTGATTTATATATTAAATAAAAATCATTAATTAAATATTTAACTATCTAAAATATTATTTAAACATTTATATTATTTAAAAAATGTAATAATATACAAATAATTTCTTTTTTTTTACATTTTATTGTAAAAAATTATTATAATATAAATAAAATATAAATTATACATTTGATATATTCTATCTCTATTTATATAGAATATTATATTATATAAAATAAAATAATTTGCATAAGTATATATATATATATATACTATTTTGATATATATATATATATTACAAATATATTTATAATTTCTTAAATTATTTAATTTTAAACATTTATTATAATACTGGTACATAAATTATAATCTATAGAGAATGGAAAATAATGTTTACAAATTCGTATTCAATGACATTATATATGGGTTTTTTTTCTATTTTGTTATAATTTATTATTTAAATATTTCATTTGAAATATAATTTTAAATAATAATAATTTATTATTATTATATGTCTTTAAAGCTCAGGTGAAGCTGCTCTTATATCTTATTTGTATGTGTGTTTCGGGAGTGAGTTGAAGTCAAAAACCCATGACTTTAATACGTCATGAACTCATTTCTCCATCAGCAAGGTTTTGTGTGTGTGTGTGTGTGTGTGTGTTTACTCCTTCAGACATGAAGTGCTGCGTTTGTTCAACCATATTTGGCCCTGGAGTGAATCTGTGTATCTTGAACTCATCACATATTTAGAGTCCAGACCGGAATAGTTTATGCTTCAAGGATACGTCTAAATGAGTCCAGAGTGAATCTTCCTCATATTCTGCAGCCATTATAGGAAACACAATATATCCAGACACGTTGAGTCAGTCCAGTATTTCAAATAGCTTGCCATATTTATATTCTCGTATTAAAATGATCAACTGATTCCTAAACAAAAAGCCAACAATCATTTTTATACTATTGAAGTATTTGCAGTCTTTGACTCGTTTTGTGTGATTGAATCTGATGGTATAGTTTAATCATTCCACACAGCCGCGGATGAATCACTGACTCAGATAAATCATGACTCGGATGAATCATGACTCAGATGGATCACGACTCAGATGGATCATGACTCAGATAAATCACTGGCTCAGATGAATCACTGACTCAGATATATCACTGGCTCAGATAAATCTCTGACTCAGATGAATCATGACTCAGATGAATCACTGACTCAGATAAATCATGACTCGGATGAATCATGACTCAGATGGATCACGACTCAGATGGATCATGACTCAGATAAATCACTGGCTCAGATAAATCTCTGACTCAGATGAATCATGACTCAGATGAATCACTGACTCATATGAATCATGACTCAGATAAATCATAACTCAGAAGAGTGTGAACGATTGATATGGACAGATCTGGGATGCTTTTCTTTACCATTTGGGATCCAGACGAGAGCAGGACTGGACCGGGACTAAACCACATGAATCTTCAGTTCTAGACAGGTTTACAGTTGTTAACCACTTAAACAACATGTTTTCAACGAAAATATTGTTCAAATATATCACATTCCAGTGTATAAATGATCTTTCAGTGAGATGTTGTTCGGCTGCAGTACCGAACGCTTCCACTAGAGGAAACTCGTCTCATTCATTTCCAATGAGTCATTTCTGACTGCAAGGAGCACAAGTGTGACTATTTTTTTTACAGGACCATTAAACCTGTTCAAATCATGTCCATGATATGTGTGTGTTCACAAAGAAAGTGCCAAAACCTTAAAGTTTTGGACCGTTCTGATGAAGAAAAAAATTCAAGAAAAATCGATTTTTCTGTCTAAACTGCCGAAGACCTGCTGAGGGTGAAGTGAAACCAGTCGACTGAGCTCTACTACATGAACTTTGGCTTAATTTGAGCTGAAGACCAGTACTAATCTAGACTAAACCTTAGAAACTCTTCAGATTCAGATTCAAACAAAGAAGAGAAACATTAAAACATCTTCATCAGATTCTCATCTTCTGTCCATCAGAAACTGAACCAGTGAGAGTCTCGTCTCAGAAAGCTTCAGGAGAATCACAACTAAATACTTCCAGATCCTCCCCCCCCCCCCTCTCTCTCTCTCTCTCTCACACACACACACACACACAGCTGAGTTTTCTTTTCAACACTCAAGGAGAATCACAACTAAACACTTCCAGATCCTCCTCTCTCTCTCTCACACGCACGCACACACACACTCTCACTCACTCTCATTCACACTCTCACTCTTACCCACACACCCTCACTCACACTCACTCACACTCACTCACACTCACACTCTCTCACTCACTCTCTCACTCACACTCACTCACACTCACTCACACACTCACTTACTCACTCACCCTCTCACTCACTCGTTCATGCATGCACGTTCGCTCACACACACCTGAGGATTCACTGCAACAACGGAGGAGAATCACAACTAAACACTTCCAGATCCCTCTCGCTCACACACACACACACACACATTATTACTGTGGGTAATTATTGAGGGTAATTTATGCTGACTGAAAACTCTTTCGACACTCAGACAGGAAACAGGTCACGTTAGCATCTCACACACACACACACACACACACACACACACCGCCTCTCTTCCTCTCGGTCTCTCTCAGGTTCTGCTGAAATAATAACCTGAGAACAAGAACTTTAAATGAACAATTATCCTTCAGCTTACAGTGCAGATGCTCACTCGAAGCGGACACATTTAAAATGCTATCTCTATTAAAAAGAGTTTGTTCGTATTAATATGTAGGTATAAAGCTTGACAAAAGATTTGTGTTTAATGTACATATTAATAACTTGTAGAAAGAACATCGCTAAATGTGATCTTATTGCACACTTTTAGGGAAATGACCTTCTCATATTTCTATATGTAGTTCTTGCACTAGATCTGCAACTTAAAGTCCAGAGGGATTGTCTTATTAATAGACTGGTGTGTGTGTTTGTTATGTTGTTCTCTTGTGAAACTTTGTCTTGTAATATTTCTATGAGATCTTTCTGGTTTATATAAAGGCATAATTAAACATTAAATCACATCCAGATGACCACAGATGGAAGGTAAACTGCATAAGAACATCCATATGTTTCTGTACTGAGTTCAAGATTAAAACACAGAGTTTAATTTGTGGGTGAATAAAACTGTTTTTATTTACCGTTTGCTCGTCATGTTTAGTGGTTTACATGAGCTTTACTGCGTAATAAAACACTGGCGACGCTGGATCCTCGACAAGAGCGCAACTAACACCGAGAGTGCTTTCTGGTGAGTGTTCATATAGAAAATACACTGAAAACATTTTTTTTAATCTTTTATTATTTACATTATTTACCTAGAATTACAATTGTAAAATTGATTTAAAAACTAAACTGATGTGCTGTGTTGTGTGAATCACTTCTGCATGTTTTCTTCATATCTCAGTTCTTAAATCAATGGTCAATCTTTTGTTTGGGGAACATATTCAATATTAACTTTTGCCTCAATAAACTCCTAATTTATTGATTATTAATAGTTAATAAGGTCATTGTAGTTGTTAAGTTTAGGTTATAAGAGATGTAGAAAATGGTCATGCAGAATAATGCATTATTATGCGCTTTATGATTAATAAACAACTAATATCATAGTAATATGCAAGACAATAAGCAAATAGTGAGAATTGGACCCTAAACTAAAGTTTTACCAAATGAATATTTCATTAATTGTATTTCATGAGGTAAGTTACCATGTTTTACCATAATAAGAAACTGCATTATAACACTGCAATATAACTAACAGTTATTTTTGAGGTTCAGTTCAACAATACTCGAATCACACTCATAAATCCCACATGGAAAACATCATCTGAACATAATTTGAAACTTCGGGCCGACAGATTTCGGAAAATCTCCTATTATTCGAGGGTTCTGAAGTTATGATTTATGAGGGACGAGAAACAACTTTCCTCACACACACATCAACGGATTAAACGATGGAATAATGACTCATAATGCAGAGAATGTTTGCAATAATCAGAGAACTGAAACTGGTGTTTAGAGAACACTTATCGCTGTGTGTGTGTGTGTCTGTACTGTAAAAAAATATTTTCAAGATTTGTTATCACAACATATTTTCTTTTGTCAAATCAACTTTATAATAATTTATTTAGTTGAGATAACTTATTATTTTGAGTTTCTGATGATTAAATTAATCTCCTTCATTGTATTAACTCACTTTTTCAAGTTCAATGAACTTAAAATTAAGGCAACCAGGTTACTTACTTTTTTAAGTTAAACCATCAATATTTTTTTACAGTGTGTGAGAGAGGAAATGAGTGTGTGATTGTGTGAGAGTGTGTGTGTGTGTGAGATATTCTCTCATAAACACTATTAATATCTTCAGTAATTGTTCTTCTCTGTCTTGATGTGAGAATGTTTCGATGTGTGTGACAGAAACACAGAGGAAGATCATCATGTTTCTGCAGTGTAACGAGTTCATCATTAAAACACTTGGATTTTAATCGGTTATTTGTTCGACTGAAACTCGATGCAACACAATTGTGGATGTTTGTTTGTCATTTAAAACTGATGGGACACTTTTGCAGCGAGACTGAAATATGAAGATGCTTTTAAGTGCAACGCAAACCCGTCCTGAGGCTGTTCGTCTGTTCTGACTCGATGAGTAACATTAGCTTTTCTTAATGCATGATGCTATTAAAATAAAATTAGGTGAAAGATCAAATATGCTTGTTTTGAATAAGATTGCATTTTATATATTGCATAAATATATTTTCATATCATTCAGATCCCTTTTAATTTGAATTCAAGATTTGTTCATTTTTTGTTTTTATTTTATTTATTTATTTTATTTTTAATTTAATGTATATATAAAGTTTTTATCACTTTTATTTCAGTTGTAGTTTTAGTTATATTTATACATCAAGTTAAAAATTAGAAGTTTTGCTTTTAGTTTTAGTTTTATTTTATTTAAAGCAACACGTTTTTTAGGCTTTTAGTTTTAGTTTCAGTTAACTACAATAACCCAGATATATATTATATATTTTTATATTAAAATGCAAAAAAAATACATGATTGTTGCAAATGTACGATTATTAAGCACATTAAACTCCACATAAACAGCATTTTGATTATTCATTTTTGAATGATGAAGCATTTATGAGCTTATATTAATTAAGAGTCTGACTGCAGAATTATTATTTACTTATAATAAACTAGAGAGCAACAAGTTAAATAAAAATGGTGAATGACTTTACATTGATTGACAGCAGTTATACACTCATACACACATTAACTGTTCAGATGTGACTGATTCCCAACAGACTAAGAGACAACACAAGTGTTCACAACCTTAATGTATTTTAATCATTTTTACAGTGTGAAATAGTTGTGGAACAAACTGAGCGGGAACAGATCATGTGAAAAACAAAAACATACATCATGTGCGACGATGAGAAGATTCATAAGCCGAGAGAAAGAAACGAGAACATGATGAGCCGAAACAGGGGAAGAATAAGAGACGAATGCCAGAGAGATATCATCAGTGGATCAGAGGAGGAACGCATTATAAAAATTCAGATAAATATACAGTTATTTCATGGTTCATCATTTAACAAAACAAAACATGTCAAATCTGCAGCACTGAATCTCCTGATGTAAACTAATAAATAAAACCAACAGAAATCCTTCAAACATATATAGAAATGGCCAACGGTGACCAAACATATGGCATGAAAGAGGTATTTGTGTTCTGAATCTGAGATAATAAAGAATAGTGTGATGTGTCAGACGGAAATTAATTCACACTCAAGTGTACGTTTTCCCGTCCGGCCCGAAAGTGTCCTCGAGATTAAAGCACATCAATGAAAGTCCATTCCTTCCAGATTTATCGTCATTAATAGTGGATTATAAGAGCTAAAATGCTCTCAAGGTTTAGTTTGCAGAGACCGACTGCAACCAACAACGCTTAACACGCACATTATGAGTTCAAAATATTGATACAACAATATTGGGTAACACTTTACAGTCACATTAGTTAATGCATTAAGAACTAACAATGAGCAATACATCTTTATAGCATTTAGTAACCATAATTTTAGGTCATCAAAATGTTTATGTTCATGTTAGTTCACACTGCATTAATTCATGTTACCAAAATGACAAAATTTATTTCAATGTTTTAATTTGATTTGATATTTTATGTAAATAAATTATATTTATGCAGTAGTTATAATCCATTTATTCACGCTTTGAGCCATAAAGTCGTGTTGATATCTCAAAAAATGAGCTTTCAGTCAGATGTTGTTTTGGCCGCAGTACCGAACGCTTCCACTAGGAAATTCGTTTCCCATTAATGTTTCATTGCACTCATTTCTGACAATTTTTTTCGGGAATTATCAAAACATCCCAATTATTTATTATTCTTTTTTTTGCGTGTGTATTCACAAAACTTTTACCAAATTTCGTACCATTGCGATGAAGTAAAAAAATTCTAAAAACATAACATTAGACAAAACAATGAAGTAGACAGTAATTAGTGATTCAATCCTTATTAGCACCAGATCTCAGTGTTCATACCTGAAGATGAGCAGGTGGAGATAAACGAGTACACTGAGTCGAACAACCGTGCAACTTCACAGAACGAGGCTGACATCTTTGGTCGTTTAATTTTATTATATTTCTACGGAGACCCACACATGACATGCGTGAACATTAGTTTTAGTATATAGTATATCGTGGCCATAAATTAACACAATAAAGGAACGAATTATTAAAGTGTGCTGATATATTAGTACCGTAGGAACGGTTTAAGTAAATTTAATTTAATATTTTGTTCCCTTGTTTTATTTTAAAATAACGAGGGAACGAATTATATTGTGAGCATGATTCACTTAAAACAAGGGAATTAGTAAATATGTTTGTCCGCATGTCATGTGCAGGGCTTCGTACATTTCTGCTTACTTTTCTTAATATTTTTTTTGCAAGTGCATTCGAGACGAAGACTGAACGATGAGGTATTTCTTTCATTTGTCAAGTTTTCCTTGAGTGTTTCAGTCCACGTCGTAGTATCGCAACATTTGTCAAACCGCTATCTAAACATTGATATGTTTATATCCACTGCAAAAATATCAAGCTATTTGAAAAATGACGGCAGGTTGTGTTTAATATTTTAAAAACTAATTTCACATCACAAACTAAAAACACTGACAAAAAAATTATTTTCCTCTGTACAAGTCGACGTCAGACCACGAGCACCAGTTTAAAATTATTAAATAATATAGATATATATAACCGAACTTAAAAATACTCATTCTGTACAAAGATACAAATATAATATACAATAAATGGCTGCTGGGTAATTGTCATAATAATAATTAAAATATTAAACTCTTATACACAAATATACACTTGTGTTTTTAGATTACAGAACCTAAGACTAACTCAAACTCGAGTTTTCATACGAATAAAATCGCACGAATGGTTCGTGTTTTTCTGACAATGCAATGTCAAAAATAACGTTCTTCCTCAGCGTTTCTGTCTCGTTTTCCAGTTTCTTAAATCAAGACACATTTACTGGAGAATAACAATGATTTAGGATATCAATGTTTCAATATTTGAACTGGAACACAAGACAAAAAAAAAAAGAGGAAGAACATACTTGTTTTGCGGTGTAATTTTTAAAAATGCTCAAACCTGTGTGTGTTTTAATGAGTTCCTGTGAAATCTGCCAGTGTGGCCTAAAGATTCAGTCTGACTTTCATTATAAACAGAGAGTAAACGGCTGAGGTTTGCTGTTTCTGAACCAAGCTCAAACGGTACGAACGCAACCTTTAAAGGGGTCCTATAATGCTCCCTATTACAATATAGGTGCAAAACAGATCGTTTTTTTTATAGCATGATAGAATTGTATTTTTTGAGAGTGAGCACCGTTTTGTGTGTGGGCTCTTTAAATGCAAATGAGCTGCTGCTCCCGGTGCAGGGGGCGGAGCTTCAACAGCCCGTTGTGAGCAGAGACATATAGAGCCCTTTGATGCGAGGCGGGTTTATGTCTTATTTTAGGGTTTGTGATGTCACTAACCCGGGAGGAAGTTTGTGTAGTCCCTATCAGTCATTTGTTGTAGTCCTTAAAAAGTGATTTCACTTGCTTTAGTCCTCATTTGTAAGTCGCTTTGGACAAAGGCGTCAGCTAAATGAATAAATGTAAATGAAACATAATGAACCACCCTTTAACCGGTGATGATTCTGTGGGACAGGAGGGACACACACACATGCACGCACACACACACACACACACACAGAGCTGCTATCGTACCGGCTTCCACGGGCGTCTGAGCCACAGCGAGCCGGGACAGGGCTGGCCGTTGCACTGCTCCACATCCAGAGGTTTCTCCAGAATATCACAATTCTGCTCGCTCAATCGCTGACCGTTCGGACGCTGGCAAACCACCAGTCGAGTCCGCAAACCGCCACCACACGAGCTTGTGCACTACAGCAGAGGGAGGATATCACATTATTATTATTATTAAAAATAAATATGAAAAAATAATCTTATTATATAATAATTAATAATTTTTTTTAAATATGATTATTGTCATTATTATTACTATTATAATAAACATTATTTTTCAAAATAATTATTTTAAAATAAATTTAAATATACAGTTATAATAATAAATAAAATAATATTATTTAAAATGTATTATTGTTATTAATATTACATTACTATAATATTATCATTCAAAATAATAATTATACTATAAATACAAATTATACATATACTATTTAATACATATAATAATAATAATATAATTATAAATAATTGGAATACTAAATACAAATTCATTTAAAATAATAGTTATTAAATAAAGGAAAAATATATAAATAATAAATATAATATATCTAAATATAGTTTTATAAATATAATAATTATTATTCGTATTATTCTAGTGAATTCAATATTTCATATTTATAATTATTATTTATTTTGTCTCGTTGAGGATTATAAAATAATACACAATAGACAATAAAATAACTGTATTATAAATAACTAATAATATTTATCATTAGTACTATATTATTATACTATTATTGTTATAAAATAATACAAATAATAATAATTAAATATTGATTGAGTTGTTTATTTAAGTGTCAAATACCTTTTATGGTGCCCAGCCCTCATGGGCTTATTAAACACAACAGCTTCACACATATCACCAAAATAGCCACGTGATTTAAGACAGAATCTCCAATATAGTATAACTAAACCACAAAAATAAGTATACATACAAGTAGAGATGACATACAGGAAATCATACGGGATACAGAACACTTTGCCGTAAACACCAGGCTTTTTCTATAAATTTTGTCAAAGCAAAAACATGATTAAATAAATAATAATAACAATTATTACTTGTCTATATTTAGACTTTTTGGTAGTGAATTAATAATACTTCATATTTACAATCAATATTTATCTTGACTTTAATTAATAAAATAATTATTTAGTTACAATTATTATTATTCAAAATTAATATAAATAATTTATTTATATATATATATTATTTTTTAATTTATTTATTTATTTATTTTTTACCTCACTAGCTACTTCAGCTGGGCGGGATTTTAATTGTTAATCATATTAAGATGAAGTCAGGATCCCCTTACATGAATATGATTTAATTAGAGTTAATTTGACTCCTCATCATTATCTTCATCAGTGAGTCTCACCTCTCCCCAGACGCCGTAGTTCCAGTGAGGACAGGGTCCCGAGTTGCAGCTCTTCGATTGGTCGGGTTTGACCCTCTCATCGCAGTGATTGGTGCTTCGGCCATCAGCGTCCTGACAGACCACGACCCGTCGCTGAGATCCGCCTTCACACGTGCTGGAACACTGAACACACACACACACACACCTGTCTGAGCAATGCACCACTAAACCAAACCACAGTTTGAATGCCCATTCAACACATTTACTCTCAAAGTCACATTCATGTAACACGGAAACCCAGTGATGCGTCATTGATTGTGTACTATATTAGAGTGAATCTGTACCTGTAAATATACTGTTCATTAATAAACTCTCTTCGGCTCATTTTCTCACATCAATCCCAGCGGGAGGTCGACGTCACGTGACTTTCTGCATAAACTCATGTTCCTACAGCAATTTACCGTCTCTTTACAGCCTGCATTATCTTCATATGTTCAGACAAACAACACTAATAAAACCCTCACACTGTGAGTAACACACACACACATTCTGGATCTCATCCAGTCCCAGCATGCATCTGGGCTTTGGCAGCGGATCAAAGCAAATGGGCACATGTGCTAATGAAGTGAACTGAAGTCAGACGACACAAACTCTGGTGATGAGCTGAAACGTGAATGCAAACGAACAGGATGGACACACGCTCCTCGCGCCAGCTGTTCTGCAGGAAAACCACTGACATTAATGAGGACCGTGATGTGTGTGTTGCCCTCACCGCTCCCCACGGGCCGGTCCTCCACTGGTTCTCTGCGGGGACGTTCCAGCTGTGGCTGCCGGGGTCGGGGGGAAAGTAGGGCTGGTTGTTGGGCCAGTGGTAGGAGGATTGGCAGGGCGCTGACACACACTCCTGCTCAGTGCTGGGACGCTCGTCCGGTGCACAGAACGAATCGTCCACCTGATGGTGATGGTTCATACACACAACCCGCCGCGTGGACCGACCCACACCACACGACACCGAACACTGGGGAGCACACACACCAACCAGATTTAAAACGATGGCATGGATGATTGGATGGATGGGTGGATGTGTGTGTGTGTGTCTCACCGGTGTCCACTCTCCGTCCCTCCACTGTCCACAAGGACTGAAACACACAGTAGAGTCTGCGGGTCGAGGCAGGAGCGAACAGGACGAGTCTTCAGCAACTCCACCCTGAGCATCTCTACAGCTGACGTAACGCTCACGCCGGCCCTCGCCACACGACACGGAGCACTGAACACACACAAACACACACATTTGATACATCAGGCTTTTATAGTCTGAAAGTAAGGGGTGATGTATCTCAGAATAAACCCGAGATACAAGGTCCTCATCAGCCTGAAGGAGTTTATTATGAGAACACACACACACACACATGCACACCTGAAGGGGTTTATTCTGAGATAACAACCGGCTGGATGTACATTAACGGACACTTTCCACATCAGTAAATAATTAAGACACGAAATATTGGTCTGAGTTTGAATATTTTAGGTCTTTAGGGCTTCGCGGAGAGAGCAGTTTCAGCGGCGAGATCAAACTAGACGGACGTTTAAGAGATCCGGTATACACAGTCATAACACTGATTGCAGCATTTCAACGCATACATGACGAGATAAGAGATTAAACTGTTTTAAAATTACATTCTTATATTCCAACAGTGTACAAAACAATAGTCACAAATTGGCAGCAGCTGTGTGTGTGTGTGTGTGTTACTCACAGTCGTCCATGACCCGTATCTCCACTGTGTGTGCCGTTGACCCGGTTCTGCTGGTCTTGGTGTGTTAAACACTGATGCTGAGCGAGGACAAACCGACAACTCACAGTCCTACACACACACACACACACACGTATGTCAGATTAATATGTAATAGATTAGGTTGTTCGTTATACGTAAACTAAGTCAAAAGTTTGTAAAAAAATCCCAAGGCTGCATTTATTTGATCAAAGCTACAGTGACTACTTGTTTCTTCTGCAGAAGAAACTTATTTCAAAGACATTGACATTCATAATTATTCCCATCTTTTGCCCCGGTGTGGATGCTGTGTTTGATCACCTGACTGTCTCGAGGTCTGGCGGCCGCGTTACACTCCCTGTCGTCCAGCGTCTCACGGTACGCTCCCGACACACACCTCACCGCACGCATCTGATAGCCCTGACCACAGCTCACCGTACACTGCAAAACACCACATCACACACTCCAAGCACTGGAAAATGAACTGATCGATAAAAGTGCATCTATCCATGATAAAAGTGCATCTGTCATAATAAAAGTGCATCTATCCATTATAAAAGTGCATCTGTCATAATAAAAGTGCATCTATCCGTCATAAAAGTGCATCTGTCCATAATAAAAGTGCATCTATCATCATAAAAGTTCATCTGTCCATCATAAAAGTGCATCTATCCATCATAAAAGTGCATCTATCATAATAAAAGTGCATCTATCCATCATAAAAGTGCATCTGTCCATCATAAAAGTGCATCTGTCCATGATAAAAGTGCATCTATCCATCATAAACGTGCATCTATCATCATAAAAGTGCATCTATCCATCATAAAAGTGCATCTGTCCATCATAAAAGTGAATCTATCCATCATAAAAGTGCATCTATCATAATAAAAGTGCATATATCCATGATAAAAGTGCATCTATCCATCATAAACGTGCATCTATCATAATAAAAGTGCATCTATCCATCATAAAAGTGCATCTATCATCATAAAAGTGAATCTATCCATGATAAAAGTGCATCTATCATCATAAAAGTGCATCTATCATAATAAAAGTGCATATATCCATCATAAACGTGCATCTGTCCATGATAAAAGTGCATCTATCCATAATAAAAGTGCATCTATAATAATAAAAGTGCATCTATCCATCATAAAAGTGCATCTGTCCATGATAAAAGTGCATCTATCCATCATAAACGTGCATCTATAATAATAAAAGTGCATCTATCCATCATAAAAGTGCATCTATCATAATAAAAGTGCATCTATCCATCATAAAAGTGCATCTATCCATCATAAAAGTGCATCTATCCATCATAAAACTTCAAAAACAGAAACGGCCATTCACTGCCATTATATAGCTTGGAAGACCCAGGAATTTTTTTTATATAACTCTGATTGTATTTGTCTGAAAGAGTGTCATATACACCTAAGATGATTTGAGGGAGAGGGGCTAATTTTCATTTTGAAGTGAACTAATCTTTGATCAAACACACGCGACAGAGCGAGCTGGTGTGTTTCTCACCGGACTCCAGCCTCCGGTCTGCCAGGACGCACATTCGGGACGCTCACAGACGCCCAGCGCCGAGGGTTTGGTGTTCGGGTCACAGCGCTGCTCACGCAGCTGCTCGTCTCCCAGAATGCACTGCACCTGCCGGTGTCGCACGCCCTTCCCACACGTCGCCAGACACTGACGGGATAGAAGTAACGCTTCAATATAATATTTTTTAAAAAGCTTTTATAGGATTCATTTGTTCTTGTTCCAGAAGCGTTTCACTTGGATATACGGCACAGTAGAGGAGAAAAGACGAGCACATCATCTGTTGATGTTTGAAAAGTGTGGTAGGAGTTCTTGGTGTCAGTACCTCACTCCACGGGCTTGCGCTCCAGTCGGGACAGGGCACGTCACTGCAGGGTTCACTCACGACTCTCTGATCATCACACTCTCGCTCCGCCAGCCGCCGGCCCAGATTGTTCATACAGAACGCCTGTCTCGTCCGAACGCCTCGTCCACAGCTCCTCGAGCACTGCGAACACAATCACAACATGTTACACAGAATCAGGAGAAACACCACATGCGAATCCACAGATCCTTGTGTTAAAGTGATCCTCCAAAAATTCATGATCGCCATGAAAAAGACTATAGATTCATGTAAAATTAGGTGGAAATAACTAAAAGTAAATATAAATAGTACCTCACATTATTTGTACTTATTGTAAGTAGTATTTATTGCTATTTGTATTTGATGTAAATATCCTCTGCGATGGTAATGTGTTTTCTACTTTGTTTTTATGACTCTTAACTGTTTTTCAAGGTGTTGATTGAATTGAATGGAAACTAATGGGGGGGGGGGGGGGGCAATTTGACCCCACCACACAAGACATAACAAAATGTGTACAGCCTTTCCAAAACACATCGAACCTTCAGTCTTCAGTCTCACTTCCAGCTGTAGGTTTGTAACTAATTTGCATAATGTAAGCCTCTGGTCTTGATTGGCTAGACTGGGCCATCTGACCAATCAGAGCAGAGCAGCTCTCAGAAAGGCGGGTCTTAAAGAGACTGAATCCTTGATCGATCACTTTCAGACACAGAGAGAAAAGAGCTGATGTTGCAGTGGAGATTGAGGAAATTTGACCTTGAATGCATTTTGTAGGAGAATCGAAAACAAAAGGAGCAACATTTGAAACTGCATCGGGGCACTTTAATAAGTCAGAGTATGATCTGTGTGTCACCTGAGACCAGGCGCTGTATTGCCAGCTCTTGAGCAGACAGTCTCCGTGACAGGCCTCTCGAGTCTGTGGTTTGGGCAGGTCTGCGCAGGCACGGCTCTCCACACGCTCACTCAGACTCTTGCTCTGACTGTAGCGCATACACAACACGTCCAGCGTACGGGAGCCCGGACCACACTTACTGGAGCAGTCGCTGCGGCCCGCCACGTGCCACCTGAGGACCACAGAGAAACCTGCTCAAACGTCGTCCCACAGACATCAGTGCTTCGGGTTCTTCGCTTTTCTGTTGTGTTCACCGTTTTAGCCAAGAAACCCAAAAGGTTTATTTGCATTATTTGCATGTCACACTCTCCCAGCTAATTAGGTGCTGAGACCAATGTATCAAATCAAAAAGGTCTTCAATAATCTTATTTACAACTTCAAGAAATCATTTTTTACACTGGAAATGATGTGTGATTATATTGAATGTAAAAGCTCGATGACGATGGAGAATATTGTGATGTGATGAAACTCTCAAATTCACAGAATATGGATGCACGTTGCCATCATATTTCAAAAGGATTACACAATATTTTAGCTGAAGATGAGATGCAATTGCACTGACAATAACTGAAGGAAAATCAGGCTTAATCACCTAGAAAGAAATTAGTTATTCCAAACCAAGGTCACCTTTGTTGATCAATTCAATATCAAATCAAACATTTAAAATGAAATTGAAAAATAAATATATTTCAGTGTTTCTTTTGGTTCTACACTAGAATAAGACACGGGAGTTGCTGTGTGGATGTACCTGAGTTCGCAGTCGCTATTGCAGTTCTCTGTCGCTCCTCTGGGTCGAGGAAGATACTCGCACCTCTGATCCGAAACCACCAGGTGATCGCTCTTACGAACACACACCGCCTTCTGTCGCCGCTCACCTGCAGAACAACACACACATGTGAAGCGCAACAGACTTCTCTTTAAACTACAGAGAAACACCAGAGAGTGATGAGAAAGAGATGAGAAACACCAGAGAGAGATGAGAAACACCAGAGAGTGATGAGAAAGAGATGAGAAACACCAGAGAGCAATGAGAAAGAGATGAGAAACACCAGAGAATGATGAGAAAGAGATGAGAAACACCAGAGAGAAATGAGAAACACCAGAGAGTGATGAGAAAGAGATGAGAAACACCAGAGAGCAATGAGAAAGAGATGAGAAACACCAGAGAATGATGAGAAAGAGATGAGAAACACCAGAGAGAGATGAGAAACACCAGAGAGTGATGAGAAAGACCAGAGAGTGATGAGAAAGAGATGATAAACACCAGAGAGTGATGAGAAAGAGATGATAAACAACAGAGAGTGATGAGAAAGAGATGAGAAACACCAGAGAGAGATGAGAAAGAGATTAGAAACCCCAGATAGTGATGAGAAAGAGATTAGAAACACCAGAGAGAGAGATGAGAAACACCAGAAACACCAGAGAGTGATGAGAAACACCAGAGAGTGATGAGAAAGACCAGAGAGTGATGAGAAAGAGATGAGAAACACCAGAGAGAGATGAGAAAGAGATTAGAAACCCCAGATAGTGATGAGAAAGAGATTAGAAACACCAGAGAGAGAGATGAGAAACACCAGAAACACCAGAGAGTGATGAGAAACACCAGAGAGAGATGAGAAACACCAGAGAGTGATGAGAAAGACCAGAGAGTGATGAGAAAGAGATGATAAACACCAGAGAGAGATGAGAAAGAGATGAGAAACAACAGAGTGATGAGAAAGAGATGATAAACACCAGAGAGAGATGAGAAAGAGATGAGAAACACCAGAGATTGATGAGAAAGAGATGAGAAACACAAGAGAGTGATGAGAAAGAAATGAGAAACACCAGAGAGAGATGTAAAAGAGATGAGAAACACCAGAGAGTGATGAGAAAGAGATGAGAAACACCAGAGAGTGATGAGAAAGAGATGAGAAACACCAGAGAGTGATGAGAAAGAAATGAGAAACACCAGAGAGTGATGAGAAAGTGATGAGAAACACCACAGAGAGATGAGAAAGTGATGAGAAACACCAGAGGTAAGTATTTAAGGACAGAAAACCAAAAGTGAGTGCAGGCAATGGCCCCAGAAATAAAGCAGAACCTTGACACATGCGATTGCACTCCTGCCACGGGCCCGCCGGATCCCAGCCGAACTGCTCCCGCTGCTCCTCGATGGGAATACTGAAGGAATATCTGACGTCAGGATTATACAGGTTTCCCACACACAGAACCTGAGACGACAGGAAGATCACAAGCCTGTCAATCCAACTATAAGCTAACTTAAAATATAATAGAATAGAACACTGATCATATTATCTTACACCATTTTAAGTATTTTACCAATTATTTACATTTTTACCAAAGCAGTGTGGTTGTAATCAGACAATAACAAATTACAGTGATGCACAAGATATTTAGATGTTTTCTGCTCTCCCCACCCTCAATGAAATCTCATTGGTCTAAATCTTTGCTGTGGTTTTGTTTCCTTTCGCTGTAAAGGTCCTTGCTCAGTGAGTCCGAAATACTCGTTCGCACGTTTCAAAAGTTCCTTTCATAACTTTCGTACGTTATTAATTTTTTTGAATCAGGTTCAATTGTCTATCCGTAGAAAGCATTTTGATTGTTGTTTTGACAATTCAGAGCCACTGAATGACCAATACGAATAAACACATAGAAAACTTTTAGACTCAGTGTGCAAGGGCCTTAAGTCTTGATGCCGAATTGTGTCACAATGCACTTTTATAGTGGTTGTGTTTGGTATTTTCGACTTGCCTGCAGCACAAGCTCCTCCTCAATCCGTTGTGTGCAGTTGATCCGTTCTACTGTGGTGTTGGATCCGCTGTACTCAATCTCTGCTCCCTTAAAGCTGATTTCCCTTTTAAACATGGACACCACAAAGTTCCCGTTGAGGAGAAAGTTGGACTGACTGTCAGACAGAGCTGTAGATCAGAGGACAAAAAGGACTGACGGGTGTGTTTCCAAAAACCATCGTTAGCCAACTATGGTCGCAAGTTCCATCGTTAT
The DNA here is from genome assembly GCF_988280905.1 of Pimephales promelas. Classification (NCBI taxonomy): domain Eukaryota; kingdom Metazoa; phylum Chordata; class Actinopteri; order Cypriniformes; family Leuciscidae; genus Pimephales; species Pimephales promelas. Next base: position 23,526,846 of record NC_142793.1, read on the forward strand.
CAGCAGTTCAACGAGTCGGTGTTTCCCAAAACCATCGTTCCAACGAACATTCACAAACAGCATTGCAGAGGAGTGTGTTTGAGCGACAGATCTCAAGCTGCGGTTTGAAGCAGTTTCTGTTTTCATGACGTGGACGCAATAAATCCTTGAGACAAATAAGCAATCGGACATTTAGTGCAATCTGTATCTTTTATTTAGAATACATTCAAATTTCATTTATGTCTTTTAATTTGTCAAGAAATTTAAATTGTTTTTGAAGAGTGAGCATGTGTGTGTCCTCCATCTTAAAAAACGCAGTTGAACGACCAATTTATGACAATATGGTTTCGGGAAACAGTCGTGACTCGCTAATGGATTTCTCCATTGATGCATCGTATGACTGTAGAGAAGCAATGAGTTATGGCAGTGTGCGAGAAACACACACTAGTTCAGATGTCATTTGGTTTTCTGTTTTTCTGAATGTATTTGAGTGTGTGTTCTTGATTGAAGAACCATGCAAATATCCTAGCAAGTGAATATGGAAATCCTTCAGAATGTCTAGCATATATCAGAGGACCATAATATTATCATCTGATATCATCACTGTAACACTAGTGTAATCGGGTCTGATAATGTATGAACTGAACTCACCGAGGTAGTTATCATCTTCTGGTGATCCTGAGTAGCTGACCTGCTTTATATCTATGTTGGTCGCACCAGCAGGAATCTGAACCACAACGTTATAACCTAAAATAAGAGAGTGATGAGACCAAGTTGAGAAACGCCAGATAGCAATGAGAGACGAGATGATAAACACCAAAGAGAGATGAGAAAGAGATGAAAAACACCAGAGAGCGATGAGAAAGAGGTGAGAAACACCAGAGAGCGATGAGAAAGAGATGAGAAACACCAGAGAGGGTTGGAAAAGAGATGAGAAACATCAGAGGGTGATGAGAAAGAGATGAGAAACACCAGAGAGCGATGAGAAAGAGATGAGAAACACCAGAGAGGGTTGGAAAAGAGATGAGAAACATCAGAGAGTGATGAGAAAGAGATGAGAAACACCAGAGAGTGATAAGAGATGAAAAACATCAGAGAGTGACGAGAAAGAGGTGAGAAACACCAGAGAGAGACGAGAAAGAGATGAGAAACACCAGAGAGGGTTGGAAAAGAGATGAGAAACATCAGAGAGTGATGAGAAAGAGATGAGAAACACCAGAGAGCGATGAGAAAGAGGTGAGAAACACCAGAGAGAGACGAGAAAGAGATGAGAAACACCAGAGAGTGATGAGAAAGAGATGAGAAACACCAGAGAGTGATAAGAAAGAGATGAGAAACACCAGAGAGTGATGAGAAAGAGATGAGAAACACCAGAGAGTGATAAGAAAGAGATGAAAAACATCAGAGAGTGACGAGAAAGAGGTGAGAAACACCAGAGAGAGACGAGAAAGAGATGAGAAACACCAGAGAGTGACGAGAAACAAATGAGAAACACCAGAGAGTGACGAGAAACAAATGAGAAACACCAGAGAGTGACGAGAAACAAATGAGAAACACCAGAGAGGGTTGAGAAAGAGGTGAGAAACACCAGAGACTGACGAGAAACAAATAAGAAACACCAGAGAGCGATGAGAAAGAGATGAGAAACATCAGAGAGTGACGAGAAAGAGATGATATAGACTACAGAGTGATGAGAAAGAGATGATATAGACTACAGAGTGATGAGAAAGAGATGATATAGACTACAGAGTGATGAGAAAGAGATGAGAAACACCATAGAGAGATGAGAAAGAGATGAGAAACACCAGACTGATATTCTCACCATATTGTGCGTTGTTGAAGGTTCCAGCGATTGTCTTACATGATGAGTTGTCTCCTCCACAGACACCACACTTATCATTTCTTGCCTTTGAGTTCAAAATGTGGTCACAACCTGCTTGCTAAGATACACACAAACACCCACACACACGCACGCACATGCACAAACCTTATTAATATCATGGTATATTAATAAACTAATAATGCAACACCATGATATCAAAGTATTAGCATTTTTTCTATGTTGTTTCATACCCGACAGAGGCCTTGTACACAGATGTCATATGTGTCTGGTCCACACGGTGTTCCATCAACGACTCGATCCCTCAGCTGATAGTATGCTATCGTCCCCGTGACACGACAGAAAAGTTTACAGCGATCTTTCATCAGAACTGAGAAACAAGAGAGATAAGTAAGAGACGTGAAACAACTTAGATATTTTAGTATTATAAATGAGTTTTTAAAAAAGAAATTAATGAATTTATTTAACAAGTATGCATTAAATAGATGAGAAAGAGATGAGAAACACCAGAGAGAAATGAGAAAGAGATGAGAAACACCAGAGAAAGACGGGAATAAGATGAGAAACACCAGAGAGTGATGAGAAAGAGATGAGAAACACCAGAGAGAGATGAGAAAGAGATGATAAACACCAGAGAAAGATGGGAATAAGATGAGAAACACCAGAGAGTGATGAGAAAGAGATGAGAAACACCAGAGAGAGATGAGAAAGAGATTACAAACACCAGAGAAAGATGAAAAAAAGATGAGAAACACCAGAGAGAAATGAGAAAAAGATTACAAACACCAGAGAAAGATGGGAATAAGATGAGAAACCCCAGAGAGTGGTGAGAAAGAGATGAGAAAATACAGAGAGAAATGAAAAAGAGATTAGAATCCCCAGACATTAATTAGAAAGAGATGAGAAACCCCAGAGAGAGATGAGAAAGAGATGAGAAACATCAGACATTAATGAGAAAGAGATGAGAAACCCCAGAGAGAGATGAGAAAGAGATGAGAAACATCAGACATTAATGAGAAAGAGATTAGAAACCCCAGAGAGAGATGAGAAAGAGATGAGAAACCCCAGAGAGAGATGAGAAACACCAGAGAGAGATGAGAAACACCAGAGAGAGATGAGAAACATCAAACATTAATGAGAAAGAGATGAAAAACACCAGAGAGAGATGAGAACGAGATGAGAAACACTAGACATTAATAAGAAAGAGATGATGAACACCAGAGAGAAATGAGAAAGAGACGAGAAACACCAAAGAGTGACGAGAAACAGAAGAGAAGGTGAAAAAAAGACATGAGAAGCACTAGAGAGAGACGTGAGAAACATCAGAAATACAGTATATGTTCGTAATAGTTTTATTCAGCAATGTTGCATCAAATTGATAAAAAGTGACATTAAAGACATTAATAATGTTACAATTTTTTTAAACAAATGCTGTTCTTTTTATTCATCAAAGAGTTCTGAAAAATAATATCTATCCCAAAAATGTGAAACAGCTAACACTACCACATCGCTGATTGACTTGCATTTTTAGTTATTTAGATTACTTAGTCCTTTGGTAAAACTGCTGTACATGAAAACAGTTGAGCTCTGAATGTTAGTATCTTTAGGACACTCTCTCTCTCTGCCCTCCAAAAACATGTCAGAACATCAGAGAGTGTTTCTGATTGGCTAATGAAGTGTGGCATGTTCGTTCTGAAGTGTTTTTCTTTGACAGAGACTAATGTGATTTTTCTATTTCATCTGTCAGAGAGTAACTGTAGAGCATTCACTCCAGATAAAAGCATCTGCCAACTGTATGAATGCAGTCGAGACACTGAATGTGAGCTATTGATCAGTGTTTGTCGATCTCAGCAGATTTGAATTGTGAAGCACCGCTGTAGGGCCTGATTATGAAAGTGTGTGTTTGAGTGTGTGTTCTGTCAGGTCAGAGGTCAAACACACTCACTGCCGCTGTACTTCGGCACCCAGCGGACGGTTGGCGGGAGTCCGTTGATGTTGAAGTGTTTCCCGTCGAACTGCGCGCACTGCTCTTCCCTGAAGTCCCTCGGGCCCCGGGGACACGGATCCGTCTGACACGAGCGGAACCTCATCCTGCGGCCCACACAGAAACGCCCTCCGTTCCTCGGCCTGTGTGCGAGAGTGTGTTAGAGAGAATGTGATCACAAAAACGCCATACTTTCCTTGGCCTGAGGACGACATAGAGTGTGTGTGTGCTCACTCAGGTTTATTGCAGTCTCTGGTTGTGCTGCGAGTCCCTCCTCCACAGGTTCTGGAACACACACTGTACGGCCCCCAGGGGCCCCACTCACCATGAACCGGCTTCATGTCCATCTCCTTATTCACACACATGCCGTGCCTGCAGTGCTGCAAATAGACACACACACACACACTGGATCATGTATATCTGACAGTACAAGCTCTCGTGACTCGTCTGTGTTTGCTGTCATCGGGGTAAACGTCCAGTTTCACGCAGTAACCGAATATCTCGGTCGAGCTGGAATGCAGGACAGGCTGGCGTCGGTCTCGCTGCGTTACGCTGGCCGTCGCTGGCTCACACACACACACACACACACAGAGCTGCTGCTGCTCGATAAGGAAACCCAAGCGGATAGATAAGAGCGACAGAACTCATTACAGTCTCTCTCTCTTATGATATTCACATCGAAAACATCTTTTCTTTCAAACCTCTTATTGCATTTCTTGACTCGTTCATCACTTTTTTTAGTGATGATATCAGATGATGATACTGTAGTACTTTATACCATGGTATTGTTTCATGTGCTTACACACACTACCAGTCAAAAGATTTTTAATGCTTTTAAAAGAAGTCTCTTCTGCTCACCAAGGCTGCGTTTATTTGATTAAAATTATTAAAAAAAACAGAAATATTCTGAAATATTATTGTAACGTAAATCAGCAGTTTTCTATGTGAATATATAGTAATGTGTAATTTATTCTTGTGATCAAAGCCGGATTTTCAGCATCATTACTCCAGTCTTCAGTGTCACATGATCCTGCAGAAATCCCTCTAATATGAGGATCTGATGCTCAAGAAACATTTATGATTATTAATAGTGTTGACAGTTATTTACATTTTTATTTCAGGATTCTTTGATGAATAGAATGTTTTATATATTTACTATATTTTCACATAGAAAAAATCGATTTTAAAACATAATAATATTTAATAACATTATTGTTTTGTATTTTTAATCAAATAAACACAGCATTGGTGAGCAGAAGAGACTTATTTTTAAAAACATTACAAATCTTACTGATTCCAAACTTGAACGGCAGTGTACAGTATATACATAAGTTCAGATTTACCATGGTACTATGATGACACATTTTGTGCCAGAAACATGATTGTAACATGGTAGTTTTTGAGGAAACTGAGGCGTCTCTCCTCAGCAACCCAATCTCCCTCTACAGGAAACAGTTATCCGGGAGAATACAGGAGTCCGGGAGACAAGCGTGAGATCCGGTGTCGCTCCTCATGACTGCTTCATTCATAACTCTGTGTGTGATATAAATCTCTAACTACAGGGCTTCTCTTTCACCTGATAACATTAAAACGTTACACAACAGCGTTCTGCTGGTATTTACAATTACAGTCATTACACAGTGAAGAGAGTTCGCTCAGAGATCCAGAGCCGAGACTCTGCTCACGAACACCGTTCCCGCGCATGAGGTGCTCGGGTCACCCTGAAGCTGGGAACGCCATACACCTCGCTCAGTAGTTTGTGTGTGTGCGTGTGCATATCACAGGTCTGGTGTGCTTTTGATTTTGTCTGACGTGATGTTACTGAGAACGAGCTAAATATGGACCGAACTGCTTCACCGCATCACACACCAGTGTTTTACACTCCAGGCCACAGATAAACACACGCAAATGCTTCTCTGGAGCAACATCACAAAAAACACATTCACACTCGACACAGACACACTGCATCTCGACACACTGCAACTCGACACACTGCAACTCGACACACTGCATCTCGACACACTGCATCTCGACACACTGCAACTCGACACACTGCATCTCGACACACTGCATCTCGACACACTGCAACTCGACTGCATCTCGACACACTGCAACTCGACACACGGCAAATCGACACACTGCATCTCGACACACTGCAACTCGACACACTGCATCTCGACACACTGCATCTCGACACACTGCAACTCGACACACTGCATCTCGACACACTGCAACTCGACACACTGCATCTCGACACACTGCAACTCGACACACTGCAACTCGACACACTGCAACTCGACTGCATCTCGACACAGAGGTGCAGTCGCACACTGCAACTCGACACACTGCATCTCGACACACTGCAACTCGACACACTGCATCTCGACACACTGCAACTCGACACACTGCATCTTGACACACTGCAACTCGACACACTGCAACTCAACACACTGCAACTCAACACACTGCATCTCGACACACTGCAACTCGACACACTGCATCTCGACACACTGCAACTCGACACACTGCATCTTGACACACTGCATCTCGACACACTGCAACTCGACACACTGCAACTCGACACACTGCATCTTGACACACTGCATCTCGACACACTGCAACTCGACACACTGCATCTTGACACACTGCAACTCGACACACTGCAACTCGACACACTGCAACTCAACACACTGCAACTCGACACACTGCAACTCGACACACTGCATCTCGACACACTGCAACTCGACACACTGCAACTCGACACACTGCAACTCAACACACTGCAACTCGACACACTGCATCTCGACACAGAGGTGCAGTCGCACACTGCATCTCGACACACTGCATCTCGACACACTGCAACTCGACACACTGCAACTCGACACACTGCATCTCGACACACTGCATCTCGACACACTGCAACTCGACACACTGCAACTCGACACACTGCAACTCGACACACTGCAACTCGACACACTGCAACTCGACACACTGCATCTCGACACACTGCAACTCGACACACTGCAACTCGACACACTGCATCTCGACACACTGCAACTCGACTGCATCTCGACACACTGCAACTCGACACACTGCAACTCGACACACTGCATCTTGACACACTGCAACTCGACACACTGCATCTCGACACACTGCATCTCGACACACTGCAACTCGACACACTGCAACTCGACACACTGCAACTCAACACACTGCAACTCGACACACTGCAACTCGACACACTGCATCTCGACACACTGCTGATATGGAGAATGAGGACACATATACATAATCATTGGCTCACCGATCCAACGAGTAAGTGTGTGTGTGTTTGTTAGATGATTGTAAATGCTGGTATTGTAGAATAGACTCGGACCACCGGGAGACCTGAGAGCTGTCAGAGGCTGAAGCGTGTGTGTGTGTGTGTGTGTCAGTGAGTGTGTGAGTGAGTGTGTGTGTTAGATTGTAAATGCTGGGATTGTAGAATAGACCCGGACCACCGGGAGACCCGAGAGCCGTCAGACGCTGAAGCGTGTGTGTGTGTGTGTGAGTGAGTGAGTAAGTGAATGAGTGAGCGAGTGAGTGAGTGTATGTGCGTGTGTGTGTGTGCATGTGTGTGTGTGGTAGATGATTGTAAATGCTGGTATTGTAGAATAGACCCGGACCACCGGGAGACCCGTAAGAGTCTGAAGCTTTAAAGGCATTCACTCCCGCTGCCATCTTCATGTTTACAGGCTCTTTGTTAAGTTGAAAAGGTGCTGTGGGAGAGAGAGGCTTGAAAGAGGCTCACAAGAGGAAGAGAAAGAAGGAGGGGTAAAACTGAGCACACACACACACACACACACACTTGCCATATGTATGAGCTGTTTGTTCTGCCAATAGAAGCATCTGGGCCCGTCGTGACCTTCAATTAGACTCTTGAAGGTGTGGAAACAGCCTGAGGTGTGTGTGTGTGTGTGAGAGAGAGAGAGAGAGAGAGAGAGAGAGAGAGAGAGACATGCTGAGGTGCATGTGAGCTTGTCAAGATTTGCTTTTAATTGAGAATGCAGTGAGATATTTGAAGGTCGTGTGAGAAAAACCAGCACATCTGCTGCCAACACATGTTTTCAATTTGTGACTTTCACACACACACACACACACACACACACACACATACACACCTTTTGAATGGTCAAATTTAGGTAATAAGGCATATCTAATGTAATTGAAATCATGATGAAAAATTTATGGGGCCAAAAAAACAAAAGAAAAATGATGCCCATTGTGGGCGTTGTGGGAATGTCAGCTCTACAGAAACAGAAGCGTCAGAAGTGTGTTCTTCTGTGGTGTGTTTACCGTGCCCTGTAATCGTGAACACACACCATCAGTGGAGAAACACCACAGGAAGAACACCTCTCTGTTTGTCCTCTCATTTACACACACTGGTCTCTGAAACACATTATCTCACCTCTCCGTTCGTCTTCTCATTTACACACTCGTTTCTGAAACACATCATCTAACACACAGAACTCTCACAGCTCTGGGTTAAAGGTCAAGCACTCGCACATGATTCTCATCAAACTCACTCTATTGATTTCCCTAGTTCATGTTCCTGGTCTCACGGAGTCTCACTAATGTCACAACTTTCTTTGCGTCTACTGGATGGATCAATGGATAATGGATGGATGATGGATGGATATGTATATGGATGGATAAAACGATGGATAATGGATGGATGGATGTTGCATGGAAGGATGTTGGATAGATAGATGGACAGAATGATTGATGAGTGTATGGATGGATGGATGGATGATGGATGGGCAGATGGATGGATGGATGTTGGATGGATGGATGATGGATAGAAGGATGGACAGATGGATTGATGGATGGACAGATGGATGGATGAGTTTTTTTTGGATGGACGGATGATGGATGATGTATAGATGAATGACAGATGGATGGAACAAATGACAGAACGATTGATGGACGGATGGATGGATGGAACGATTGAATGATGGACAGATGGATGGATTGATGGATGGAAGGATGATGATAGAAGGATGGATGATGGATAGATGGATGGACAAATGGATGGAACAAAGGACAGAACAACTGATGATGGATGGATGGAATGATTGATTGATTGATGGACAGATGGATGGAACAACTGATTGATGACAGATGGATGGATGGATGGATGGATGGATGGATGGATGGATGGATGATGGATAGATGGATGGACAGGTGGATGGGACAAAGGACAGAACAATTGATGGACAGATGGATGGAACGAAGGACAGAACAATGGATGGATGGAGCGATTGATAGACAGATGGATGGATGAATGAATGAATCGATAGAACGATGAATGGATGGACAGAAATATCATGCATCAGAATCATACAAGTATGTGATTACAAACACTTCTAGATTTCATGTCAAGCTTTTTTTTGTGTCAGAAGTGATATCTCAGTGTCGCCACAAGAGGTGCATCATCATCAACATCATCATAATCATCTTCATCATCATCTTCATCTTCAACATCATCATCAGCATTCTTCTTCTGTGGTCAGTTTCATTTTCAGAGCAACTATTGCCACAACACAACAACAGTTTACAGAGACGTTTGCGAAGCACGTTAGTTCAAATAGTTTAAACTGTTGACAAGTTTATAGCTAACGGAATAATAATATAAGTTTTGTTTAATGGCAGATATTTGAATAAGTTTGTCACCCTCTTGAATACACACCTGAAGGATGAACATTTGCATATGCACACTAAGGATAATTCCTATGCCAGAGCCGATGATGTGCGTTCCTGACTGTTGGTGTGTGACATGTGAACTGAACAGCTGATGTACTGAAGTCAATCCCTTTAGATCTTAATGACAGACTACAACCCACAGAACAGGAGGCGCACACGTACACTACACACACACACACACCGTCACTGACCGAAAAAACACACTTTTATCCTCAAAACATGTAGAAGCGCACAGATGTCACACCACAAACCACATGTTGAGGATTGTATGACATCATCCTCGGAGAATCCTTCAAAATAAACCAACAACACATCACCTTCTATATATGCTTTTTAGTTTTTAATAAACACTTCTAAAGTATAACATCTATCATCTATGTCTTTCTGAAGCATGATTTCTTATCATTTACTTTAAGAAAATTGCATCCTATATTTTCCCTTTAATGATGCATTTAGAGCATAAAAACTGTATTATCACACACTAAGTAAATAAAAACAATTTGAATAACTAAAAAGTAATTGCATCTTAATAAATACATTAATCGAACCAGATAGTAACTGACTAATTAATACTTATAAATCAGTGTATAACGGATTATGAGCACATGCGGATTGAAAAAGCAAATGCATGACTTATAATTTATAAAAATAATATAAAATAGTAATACTTATAAATAAGCATAGTTGGAGCTTTAATTCATAATTAGCAAGCTCTTCATAGAAGGTGTTATACTACAACGCTTCACTAACCTGTTCTTAATCGACTTGCCTGGTTAAATAAATGTGAAACAAAATACGCAAGCCATTCGACAAGCGACAATCAGCACGATCGCACCTTCACCTCGATTACTTGGCAACCGCGCCAACAACTCAATGGTGAAAATCAGATCCTGGGCCGCCGATACTGGACGTCTCGCTGGAAACACGTGCAGATTAGCAGGAGAAGTGACAAGTGATCCACACGGAGGAAGAACGATCCCAGAACTAGCTGCCAGGAACCCCAGCCAACCCGAAGAGCCGCGCCAACAAACCCTGCGAACGCCAGACGTTTACAAGACTCCAGTCTCCTTCTCTAACTGCCGAGACGAGGAAAGGTGGAAGGTTGTGCTGAGCCCAGGCCGGTTACACACACAATAGTGTCTATTGTACACTACACTTATTGGAAGAGGAACCGAATACAAGCACAATTATGATTTGACTTTTACATTTACAAGCGTCTTTATGGGGATACTTCCATTGATAAACCAGCTAGCTCCCAGTTTAATGCGTAGTCGCCATACTGCTAACTTAACTTTCCCTGCTGAAAACATCAGTTTAGACAACTCAATTAAAAAACAAGTCCGAGGTTCGTTAGTTAAGCAAGTTAAAAAGCCTTATTACACGGCTCTGTGGAATACTTGATTCTGATTGGCCAATCGTGCGATATTCCCAGATAACAGCCGCTAAAAACAGAAACATAGGCTCAGTATTTCGTGTCTCATTATGTACTTGTGTATATCATTGCGTACATTATGTGGCAAATATCTGTGTAATAAGCGGGATAATGTACATCCAGTCGGTTGTTATCTCAGAATAAACCCCTTCAGGTGTGCGTGTGTGTTCAGGCTGATGAAGACCTGATCCTGATCACTCAGTCGGGTTTATTCTGGCTGGATGTGCATTATCTCTTATTGGGAACTCTGGATCTAAAGCAAATTCTCCAACGCCTTCATTTATAACCGTTGCGTCGAACAAAACAGGCCATTTGTCATTTATAAAAACAGATGAAGGAAAACCACTTTAATATTCATTATGAGTCCTAATCATAAATACTATGCATGTTCACAACAACAGTTTAAATAAATGAAAGAATGATTTCTGATCTGATTCATTTAGACTAAACATGCCATTCTCATTAATAGAGTTAAAGGAGTAGTTCACTTTTAAAAAAAAAACTTTTGCTGATAATTTTCTTACCCCCATCCATGTCATCCAAGATGTCCATGTCTTTTTTTCTTCAGTTGAAAAGAAATTAAGGTTTTTCGATGAAAACATTCCAGGATGTTCTCCATATAATGGACTTGAGTGGGAACCAAACAGTTCAATGTCCAAAAGACAGTTTCAGTGCAAATTGTTCAAAGGGCTTTAAACGATTCCAGACGATGAATAAGGGTCGAAACGATCGCTCATTAAAAAAAAAAAAGGTTTAAGTTTTATAAGCTCAAATGTCGCCTTGCTCTGTTCTGTGATGCGCGTTCGTGACTCTCCTGTTTATCAAAATGAACGAATCTTTTCCAGAGTCAACTCGTTCATTTGTTCGTTGAATAAACCAACGAAAAAAGTTTCGTTCGTTTTGATAAACGAGTTCGAACAGGAGAGTCACAAACTGCAAAGTAAAACGAAGCGTCGTAAGCTCATATATGGTTCAATCTTCCGCTGACTGGGGTTATCAATGCAGGTTATGGCGTACGCACGGTTTTGAATATTATTTGGCTTTTGGGCTCACATACATTTTTAGTAAGGATCCTACACACAGTTTTATTAATGAGACCCCCTGATGTTTACAAGACAGTGTTTTTCTTTAACCGGGGTCAGATTAAATACACTGTTAGATGCACAATAGTGTCTACTGTACCTGAAACAAATACAAGCACTTTATTTACAAGCACATTTACTGGCCATTCTGCACCTATAAATGGACTCCATTAACCAGCCAGTTTAACACAGTCTCCACCAGCTCTCAACTAACTTTACCTAAAGGTTGAGTTTTGCAAAAACTCAAGTTAAGACGCCTGATTGGGATGCCAGGATCTAAACACAAAACCATGTTGGTGGTCTTCTCAACAGGGTCTTCACACCCCCCCCCCCCCCCCCCCAGTTCTCGTGCTTTTGAAAGCCTTCGGGAGCACGTATTCATGCCGGCTGGGCTCTTCAAAGGAGCCTCTGGATGGCAGGCCGCTCTCCCTGGAGATGACAGGAGCCGGATTGACTGCGAAGGGAGGGAGGGAGGTGTCGGTATTTATAGATGGCAAGTGATGGGACGCCCTCGTTAGCACAGGGCTCACTGAGCCGGATGACAGACAGGCCGCTGGGGTCATGTGACCACATTACTCACTCCAGTGCCCTGCGAGACAGAGGATGAACGAGAGGGAAACTGTAGGAGAGGGAATCAAGGACAGAGAGAGGCCGAGGGCCGAGGGGGGAAAGTTTAGGGGACCACAAAGAATCAAAGCAATTATGGGTCCATCACGTCGCTCTTCTGCAGCTCTGGTAGAACTCGTGCATTTCCCGAGTACCATTTATGTACACAGTGGTCCATTTACCAGCTTAAACGGGATCAAACGGACGATGTTTGGAGATAAATGAGAGAGAAGAGAGACAGAGAAAGATATTTTGAACAAGCCTTCGTGAGGACCTTCCCACATTAAAGAGCTCGAGACAGGCAGGTGAGCCGAGACCGAGAGGCACTTTTCTTTCAACTTCTGCCACTTCAAACGGCCCCATGAGGAGGTGACACCAGGCACTCAGCACCACAAACAAAGGTGCAGGGGCCACGAGGGGTAGGAGCCCGACAAAAAAGACCCTTTGTGTCCCTGTTTTTGTAAAGAGTCACGCAGTAACTATTCCGCTTGGCATGAAATATAACAACACTCCTAAACTGGTGGGTCGTGATTCAGCTCTCAATCAGCAAATTATATAACATTCGAACTCAGACAGGAAAGTGCTGTATATTAAAAGGCGCAGTAAGATTCACTTCCTATCTATTCTGTTGAAAAGCCATGCAACTGATCAGAAGTTTGGCTCAAATTCATCTGTCACTTGGTAGAAGCTTGTCAAATTAAACAGATGTCAACATGCACTGGTTTACCATGTATAAATGTCCAGTTTTAGGAAATGTGACCAAGGTGGCATTAACTATGAGATGAAATAAGGATATTATTATTGGTATTAATATTACTATTGGTAGACTAGAGTATGCAACCAACATAATATAAACATTTTTTAAATGAAAATATTAATAACATATAATTTATGTTATTGTGACATAAATGTCTAAATAATATATAAATAATTGGGCTGTGCAAAAAATAAAATAAAAGTCTGTGTTTACATAATATATTTGTGTGTGCTGTATATAATTATTTTGTATATATAAATACCTATGCATGCATGTATATATTTAAGAATTATTTGCGCTTAAATTCTGTATATGTATATAAATACATAATCTATATTATATAAATATAAATATTTTATATTATATACGAATAACACATTTTCTTAAATATATACATGCATGTGTGTGTATTTATATATACAAAATAATTATATACAGCACACACAAATATATTATGTAAACACAGACTTTTATTTTGGATGCAATTATCCGCAATTAATTTTTGCACAGACCTAATAAATAATATATTATTTCAGTTATATATTATTTAATATATTAAATAAAGTAATAAAATATAAACAACAATGAAAAACCTGCCATGAAATGTTCTGTTCCAACACCGAATCAAACTGATTATTAGACAAAAATAGCATTATTGTTTACTTTTGTATGATACGCAAATTTGGCTCTAATTTTGAATTGCCATCTAATGTAAAATCTGGATCCTGAAGAGAAACTGGTTGCATCCCCAAATGAATCTTTTCACATAAATCTCTTCATGTTGTTTGTGTATGAATGTTAGTTTGGGCAAACACTGCTTTTTTAAAAACATTACAGTCACGAGAACACTAAAGGATTAATAGATACGATTAAAGCACTAGTCAAAATGGGAGGTCTGTTTTGCTAACGAGCAATGATTATTATAAGTTTAACACTGACATGAACTCTTTCATGCCCTTGTGGCTTTAATCAGACGACAGCGAGAACAACGAACAAACGCGGCTCGCTCTCCTTCCTCCACAGGGCTTCACGTACTGCACGGCAATCCCACGGTTAATGAGAACGAGAAAGGTTTCAGCTTTCCCATCCACTAGCCTGATTGAGGTTGTTTTGGTTGGATTAAGATACTGCCTACCTCAGTTAACATTTGATTCACTCAGAAAGGCTTGTTCCAGCAGTTTCCCTCTGCAGTTAAAGGGTTAAAAATAAGGAAAAAGGACCCCCTCCGTCTGCAGCTCTCTTCTCTGAATGTAGTGTCTTTTGTGTTGCTCTAAACCCAAGACTCTAAAACTCCTCTGACCAGTGACCCACTCACCCACATCGTAAAGAGGTTTGGGGGTCACGGGTTCACAACAAGGTGAGCTGTGGGTGGCGTTTGGTTTCAAAGGCTTGATACTTCACCTCGGTTCTCAGCTCTCAAAGATCCAAATGTGGCTAATTAGCATTGCATACGAGAGGTGAGAGAAAACAAGCTAAGATCTCAATACCTACAGGACAGACTCTCCAGTTTATGTACACCCTCTATATTTTCTTTCCCAGATTATCTTGTAGCTCTTGTCGTTCCAGTTTGTTAGGCATGGGATTAAACAAATACCCCTAAATGAATCTGACTCAGTGTTTAGGCTGCTAATGTCACAGGCAAGAATGAGTTCTCGAAGTAAACCAGCTATGCAAGCTCACGTTACCATCCTCATCAGCTTTGACATTTCAGTTTAATGCACGATTGAGCGCCAGACAAAAACACATGGATGAAAGCGAAGGGAAAGTGTCTTACCATGCCATTGCCACATTCGGTCCCATCAGCGAGAGGCATGTGTTGCGTTCGACATCCGACATTGCCCTCCGCACTGGTGCACCAGAGACGCTTGCACTGTTTCTGCAATCGGCAAGAGTCACTTCAGTCAGAACTGGAGAAACAATGACTTGAACATTGGTAAATCAAACCCTTCCCACGTACCCGAGAGTTCCCTTGAACCCATTGACTAGAAGAAATAATGAACAACAGGAAAACCAAGCGTAGTCACGTTAGTCAACATCACGTCCACATCTTCATATATAATCTCCTTCAGTATTATCAGCAGCTACGCGTTCCTCAGGAGCTAATTACCCTACACCATCCCCAGCTCCACCTCTCGTCAGTCAGACATTTGGCATTCTGATTTCTCTTGAATCAGACTAAATTCTCGAATTATGTTGTACATTAAAACATTGAATTAATTATATCTGCAATACATTCATATTGGTTCTGTTTTGTTCACCCTAAGCGGGGTTATTGCTGCTCTCCTGCTCTTGTCCATGCTAGGATAACAGAACAGAACCAGACCACCAATCCAAACTGTATGCTAATTGTCAATCGTATTTGACGATAGTGGTCCTGACAGAAACTGCAGAGATAAAGACTTGAACAATAGTAAATCTAACTGTAGCAAGCAGGGCGGGGCCAAGAGCCGTGGGAACGGAGCGAGGCCGGATGTGCAAGTGCTAATGAGCGCCACACTGGACTCTAGTCCCACGGAGGAACTCAGGAAGGATAAAAAGAGGAGTGACAACAGTAAAGGACCAGAGATGACCATGTTCTGTTTTATTGTGTTTATATGCACCAGATTGCGTCCATGAGGGGCTGCCGCTTTCCTTTCAATTTGTTGTTTGCTTATTTAGTGATTAAAGTTTTACGTCGAACTTTTACCAGTTCCCGCCTCTTTCTTCCCTGAACTTGAACATTGTTACACTAATCCTTCTCAAGTACTTTAGACTTCCCTTTACACCGGTAGAAACCTAAATACAGTTGGGTCACTAGTATGGATTCAGATGGTTAGTTAATTCAGCTGTGAAACTACAAGAATCCAATGACTAGGGAAAAATAATGGGAAGAAATAATGACTTGAATATTATTAAAACCATCCCAAGTACCTGTAAGTTCCCTTGACTTGGGTACAAACCTAACTACTGTTGGGTCATTAGTATGGACAATGGATTCAGACGCTTAGTTCATTTAGCTTTGAGACTACAAGAACCCAATGACAAGGAAAACCATTTAGAAATAAGGACTTGAATATTGGTAAATCTAACCCTTTCCATGTACCAGTAAGTTCCCTTGACTTGGGTACAAAGCTAAATACAGTTGAGTCACTAGTATGGACAATGGATTCAGATGGTTAGTTAAATGAGCTTTGAGACTACAAGAACCCAATCACCAGAAGAAATAATGAGCAACAGGACAACTAAAGAGGAGTTGGGTTGACAGTCTCCCTGGTCGTTAAATGACTAAACAGACTCCCAAAAGGATGACAGAACAATGCAAAAAGGAACACCCTATCAGGATCTCTTGCTAACAGGGTGGTCACTAAGTTAAGGTGTCACTGATACAGTACATTTTGAATCCATTGTCGAAGTATATTTAGATGTCGTACCATGAACGGACAGACTTGGTAGCCGGGACCGAACATGAGTTCACACTGCCGGTTGGCATTGTAGACTTGACCTGGCAGCTGGTTGGGAAGGTTATACATCCGGCCTGAGGGTTCGTCCAGGAGACATTCACCATAACCGGTGCTAAGAAGAAAAAACAGAGAGATAAACACATTTAATCAGGTGATAGCTTTCTTCATCCTGGTGTATACCCTCAAAAGCCTGGGGTAAGTAGTATAATAAAGTGTCCTAGCAAGCAATTTTGCCTTTAAAAGATGTCTAATAGCCGTCCAAACACATCCTTGACGTCTAGACTAAAACAAAATTTAATAGACGTCTAACCATCGCCCAAGAATAGACTAGTCATCAACGCATATGACATGATACCAAACACCTTGCAATCACTGTTAACTTCGCTTAGATGATGGAATATCATACATCTCGCAAGTTATTTGGGCAAAAATTACATGTAACCAAATTCAAGGTTATTTTGGCTAGAAGTGTGTTACTCATAGCCGGACTGTATTGGTTCTATATTTAACCAGAGAATGTCTAATTGAAGAGAACTGGCACTGGCTGGTAACTTCTGGTTTCTGGACTGGCTGCAGTAACATCGCGGTCAAGTGCAGAATGAATGGGAGTCAATGGGGTTTCACCCCCAGAAATCCACTTTTCTCAGGATGTAATTTTTTGTCAAGTAATTTGAAAGTTGGATTCAAAAGGGAGGGCTAAGGTAATACACATTGCATTTTTAAGTTCACTTATCTGTTCTAAAAATCCGTTCAAAAATGTGATGACGTCACACAATAGCAGAATGCTAGCGTGTTCCGCCCAACAACGGCCTAACCTGTAAGACATCGAAAGGACATAAGTACTCGTTCATTCGACTTTTGGCCTATAATCTACATTGAACTTGCGGAATCAACAATAAAATCTATGTTGATTCAACGACAAGCAGGTTTAGCCCCATAGACTCCCATTCATTCTGCGCTCGCCCGCGATCACCTCCAGTGGCATTCTAATGGAACTGCAACCAAGATGATGCACAATGGGGCTAATAGGAAGTGCCAAGGCTCTCCGTTAGACGGGCTCTGATTTAACCTAGATGGTGAAATGATAGCTATTGCTTGCTGGGATTTGTTGTTATTTTGCATCAGTTGTCAATGGATAATTTGAATGCAGTCTTTTTGATTTCACCATGCATCTGAAGGCCAAGTGTAAGAGGGTGGCAGCGTTGGGTGGTCTGCTTTGTTACCTGCTGATAACTGATTGAATGGACTTAGACAACACAAAGGCCTCATTTCAATGGGGGAAAAGACGGTGTTCTCTAACAATGGTGGGTCTCCAAGAATCAACACAACGGTGCCAAAACCAACATTTCAGCACATCAGTCCAACACGCCTTCAGCTCCGGCTACGTCATGACATATATGTCCCGCCACACCCTTCCTTTGAAACACATAAAAGAGCTACAAAAGAGCAGCTGTACATTGAAGCTCATTGAATTGTTGGGCTTAACAACTCTGAATGGCTCTTTCAGTCGTCGGCACCAGAGAGGGAACAAAACAAACCTCTTGACAAAGTCCTTTCTCCGTTTGCCTTCCGCATGCTCACCTTTCTGCACGGGAGAACGGAAACTGAAGCTCAGAATAGCCGTGTGATGCAATTATGTGAGTTCTTGATGTTGCTGGTTCGATTTGTCCTTGGCTTTGAGACTAAACACCTGTGTCAGTTTATTTTACCTCGCTCACCCTCTGAACAACCTACAAAAAACCTTTGTCTTTCTGAGGGGAAAAACGAACACTACTCGAGGGGTGTCGTTTTGTGGGACTCATTTATCCATCAGAGTTACGATGACAGCGCAGAGAAGCGGCGTACGCTCTCGCCTTTCCGCACCTCGTCATCACCAGTTATGAGTTTGCTCATAAAATCAGCAAGACTGAAGCTGACAAAAACCTTTCACAGGAGTATGTCAGTCCAAAGCTCTTAAAGAGCGATAAGATTACAGTAAACCGAGACCATCAGATCTCTAAGTATCTCTCAGCTACACTCAAGTGAATGTGAGTGTGTGAATTCAGACTCTTTCACATGATTAGAACTGCAAACAATGAATACTGAACAATATGCATCCTTACACTAAAAGGCAGTTCGCCCCAAAACGATAGTTGTGAATTAAAGAACGTTGGGGGTCCAAAAGAGTTTGGAGCCCATTGGCTTTTATTATATAGACAAAAGGACAAAAAATATCTTATTTTTGTGTTCCACAGACACAAAGTCAACATACAGTAAGGGGGAGTAGATGATGCAAGAATTGTATTTTTAGAGGATTTATCCTTTTAGGGAAGGTTTATCTATATACCATTGTATTATTGTGGTTCTCCAACGAACTGCATTGCAAAAAACATGTTACTTTTTTGAAAGAACATTTGTGCTTATCAAATGTTGTGGTTGATCAGCGAGCAGGTTTCTTTGAGTTCAGGTCAGGCTGCGCCCTTCTGGCACAGGCATGAAGTCCACACCTGGAGATCATTTGGGCGGGTTGGTAAAGTGAGTTTATTAAGGAAAATGACTCACAGTTATTATGACTGAAGGTTTTTTGGACATGTACCATGGTACCTTGGAGAAACAAATAAATATCATGGTACATAAATACACTAATCATTCAGTACACTGGTATTAGTGCCATAGACACCATCGTTTTCTCAGTTCTGTTGACAGATTAAAGGTCTTTCAATGTCCATACGTCATTCTAGCCCACATAAAAATAACATTCATATATTTTCACCACTTCATAAACACATATAACTTCTATAAGACGTTCTGTGAAGCATGTCTGAGCGAGCAACAGTTACCGACAGTCAACCGGCCTCATTTTCATTAGTAAAGTGACGTTTTGGTGCAGATCCAAAGGGACTTGATATATTGTGAGTTTTAGCATGAGAATCAAGCCGGTAACGGTTGATTCGCCCTTGAACAGAGCGGGAACAGAACGAGACGTTCCTCATTTCTCAGACATTCAACAGCTGCTTCTAAAAGGCTCAATGAATGTCTCAGCTAATTATAAGAGAAGCGTCTCGAGTTGGCGCTGTATTGTAGGTCAGGCCGTGGAAAATAACAGGATTTGCCAACATTTAGGACGTGCAAACTATCTTTAATGCGACCAATTCAACTGCACATTTCAGTAAATGTAGTTTGTTTTTGTTCTCAAAATCACAGCTTTTCCAATAAATCGATTATTGCATGACAAAATTCTCCACTGTTTTTTGTTGTATAGTAACTTAACAGCTGAGTACACCAAGTTAATGATCAAACATGCTAATCTAAACTGCCTTGGGATTCTGAGAAGTCATTAAACGATCAGAAAAAGCAGTACCTGAGCAACATAATATGCTTTACAATGCAGCTGTGGCTTGACAAACCATTGCCATATGATGATAAATACTACACTGAAGAAACATGTGCCTCAGTCTTGTTTTCCAGCACAAATATCTAACCATTCTTAAATCAAGAAAAACAATCACTGAACATGTTAAGTCTTGTTTGTGCTTAAAACAAGAACAAATATCTGCCAATGGAGTTCTCCCTTTCGAATTAAGTTTATTTTTGTGACCCCACTGGCAGATAATTGTTCTTGTTTTAAGCATAAACTAATTTTTCAGTAAGCAAGACTTAATAACTTCAGTCATTGTTGTTCTCCAGTAAACGTGCCTTGATATAAGATGTTTGTTCTGGAAAACGAGACTTAGGAAGAACACCATGTTTTTGAAGTGTACAGTCTCGTGTAAGTGTGTGTGGTGGATGCAGTGTTTCGGTGAGTGTCTGTTTAATCTCCTCACAGGAGAGTGTTGCGTCTTGAAGAGCTCTTAAAGATTGAATGGACAGTCAAAACACAGAAGCACTTGAGGTTTCTGCGGCTCTGGAGGACTCTCAATGCTTCGAATATGCATGTGCTTTCCTCTCATCAACACATCTCTGTCAAGAAAACAGTTTGTGATCAATTCTTTATATTTTCTCTATAGCAAATAGACAGCGAACAGAGACATTTGGGGAAAAGACCTAAACAAGAAAAAATCTCAGTATCTTCTCAATGATATTTAACTCAGATAAGCTGTGAAAGAGCAACGTTTGAGCAATAAAATTGTCCTCCTACTGAAGAAGTCAACGAAACTATCAAGCAAAGGCACCTGACATGAAAACGACTGTCTTAAAGTCAACATAAACATGTTTATGAAGCATTTTACTGATGCATTTCTGAGTGAAAGAGTGATTGAGGAACAGATACAATTTTATTGACTAGTCTAAAGTCTAAAAAAATGCTTTTAATTACTTTTGACTATTAGTGAAATCCTTTACTTAAGGTTCATATTTTAATAATTTAACAACACATTTGCAAGTTCAAGATTCTCTAATGTTCAACTAATAAACATTGGTATTATTATTCATATATTTAATTGACATTTTATAATTTCATTAATTATTGGGTTTAAAAATAAAAACTGTCTCGTTTTCCAGCACAAATATCTAAACATTCTTAAATCAGGATACATTTACTGGAGAAGATCAATGAGATTGTTTAAATAAGATTTAAGTATAAATTAAGTTTCTGACCCCACTGATATTTGACAGACATTTGTTCTTGTTTTAAGCATAAACAAATTTTTCAGTAAGCAAGACTTGTATCTTCACTCATGTTGCTTCTCCAGTAAATGTATCTTGATTTATGAATGTTTAGATGTGTGTTCTGGAAAACCAGAGCCCGTGCGCTGGTCACCCGTGATCCTAACCCTGATCAACAGGCGTCTCACCGGCAGAGTCACTGGAGCGGCGAGAAGATCAAAGCGTTGAGTCTCCGGAAAATCTAATTATATCTGACACTTCCTGTCTGAAAGGGAAGCGGCCTCAATGAGCCGTTGCCCCTGGTTACGGTTGCCGAGGGCCAAGCACGACGGCCACTAAAGGCCTGTTTGTCCGGCACCTCGAGAGAAAGCAGACGACAGTGAGACAAGAAGAGCAATTTTGAGCTCTAAAGAGCGTGACCTGTTGAGGATTTGCTCAAAGGTCATTTTAACTTTAAAAACACAACGCTGACATCTGATATTACACCAGTGAAGGCCTGCTGGGGAACGGCTGTGTTCTGGGTCATGCTTAACAAGATGCAGCTTAAAGGGATAGTTCACCCAAAAATGAAAACTCTGTCAGTAATTACTTACCCCGCAAGACTTTCGTTCATCTTCGGAACACAAATTAAGATATTTTTTTTATTAAATCTGAGAGCAGGATCACTCCTCCAATACAGAAGCACTGCGCAGTTACACAACGAAAACTCACTGATATTAAGAGCTAAGAGCATGATGTCACTGATAAATATAGAGTGTAATGTCACTGATATATAGAGAGCGTGATGTCACTGATATAAAGAGCTGAGACTGTGATGTCACTGATATATAGAGAGCGTGATGTCACTGATATGATATATAGAGAGCGTGATGTCACTTATATATAGAGAGGAGCGTGATGTCACATATATAGAGAGAGTGATGTCACTGATATATAGACCGTGATGTCACTCATATATAGAGAGCGTGATGTCACTGATATGATATATAGAGAGCATGATGTCACTGATAAATAGAGAGCGTGATGTCACTGATATGATATATAGAGAGCATGATGTCACTGATAAATAGAGAGCGTGATGTCACTGATATGATATATAGAGAGCATGATGTCACTGATAAATAGAGAGCGTGATGTCACTTATATATAGAGAGCATGATGTCACTTATATATAGACCGTGATGTCACTCATATATAGAGAGCGTGATGTCACATATATACAGAGTGCGTGATGTCACATATATATAGAGAGCGTGATGTCACATATATACAGAGTGCGTGATGTCACTGATATATAGAGAGCGTGATGTCACTGATATAAAGAGCTGAGACCGCGATGTCACTAATATATAGAGAGCGTGATGTCACTGATATTAAGAGCTGAGACCGTGATGTCACTGATATATAGACAGCGTGATGTCACTGATATATAGAGAGCATGATGTCACTGATATATAGAGACCGTGATGTCACTGATATATAGACAGCGTGATGTCACTGATATATAGAGAGCATGATGTCACTGATATAAAGAGAGCGTAATGTCACTGATATATAGATAGCGTGATGTCACTGATATATAGAGAGCGTGATGTCACTGATATATAGAGAGCGTGATGTCACTGATATATAGAGAGCGTGATGTCACTGATATAAAGAGAGCGTAATGTCACTGATATAAAGAGAGCGTGATGTCACTGATATAAAGAGAGCGTGATGTCACTGATATATAGAGAGCGTGATGTCACTGATATAAAGAGAGCGTGATGTCACTGATATATAGAGAGCGTAATGTCACTGATATAAAGAGAGCGTGATGTCACTGATATATAGAGAGCGTGATGTCACTGATATAAAGAGAGCGTAATGTCACTGATATAAAGAGAGCGTGATGTCACTGATATATAGAGAGCGTGATGTCACTGATATAAAGAGAGCGTAATGTCACTAATATATAGAGAGCGTGATGTCACTGATATAAAGAGAGCGTGAGGTCACTGATATATAGAGAGCGTGATGTCACTGATATAAAGAGAGCGTAATGTCACTGATATAAAGAGAGCGTGATGTCACTGATATATAGAGAGCGTGATGTCACTGATATAAAGAGAGTGTGAGGTCACTGATATATAGAGAGCGTGATGTCACTGATATAAAGAGAGCGTGATGTCACTGATATATAGAGAGCGTGATGTCACTGATATAAAGAGAGCGTGATGTCACTGATATAAAGAGAGCGTGATGTCACTGATATAAAGAGAGCGTGAGGTCACTGATATATAGAGAGCGTGATGTCACTGATATAAAGAGAGCGTGATGTCACTGATATAAAGAGAGCGTGAGGTCACTGATATATAGAGAGCGTGATGTCACTGATATAAAGAGAGCGTGATGTCACTGATATATAGAGAGCGTGATGTCACTGATATATAGAGAGCGTGATGTCACTGATATAAAGAGAGTGTGAGGTCACTGATATATAGAGAGCGTGATGTCACTGATATAAAGAGAGCGTGATGTCACTGATATATAGAGAGCGTGATGTCACTGATATAAAGAGAGCGTGATGTCACTGATATAAAGAGAGCGTGATGTCACTGATATAAAGAGAGCGTGATGTCACTGATATAAAGAGAGCGTGACCTACTCCAGGAAGTCTGTGACGTGTTTGCGGCTGCATTTGGACCAGGACCAGGGGCTGGTGTCGTAGTTGAGGATAGGAGCCATGACGTGGAACTGGTGCTTTACTCCGTTCTCTCTGCACTTCGGACTGTCATCATGCGGCATGTTGAACCTACGACACACACACACACACAATCCAAAGCACTGAGTTCATGCACTTCCAGGATACAACACTGTGACTGTACTGAATAAATACCACCACTGCAAAACATGATGTTCTTCCTCAGTGTTTCTGTCTTGTTTTCATCACAAATATCTAAACATTCTTAAATCAAGATACACTTACTGGAGAAGCAACAAGATTTTTTTTAATGTACAAATGAAGTGCATTTGTGCTTAAAACAAGAACAAATATCTGCCAATGGGTTCAGAACAATAATCTTGTTTTTCCTTTGAAAAAAGTTGATTTTTTGACTCCACTGGCAGATATTTGTTCTTGTTTCAAACTCTTCATTTTGATACATTTTGTCAGTAAGCAAGTCTTAATATCTTCAGTTGTTTTGCATCTCCCATAAATGTATCTTGATTTAAGAATATTTGTGCTGGAAAACAAGACGAAAATACTTTGGAAGTTACTATTATTTATTTACTATTATTTTGCAGTGTACCATATACAAAATCCATATTTATGTTAAGATACTGAGAAAAAATCTTATCTTCTTAAGTTCTTATATCCAAAAAAACACATTTGAACCGTGGCATTTCCGTTAGTGCCGTGATGTGTGACTGTCAACATAAAAACAAAACCTCTTTCATGGCAGAAAGGAAAAATCCGGAAATAAAGTCCGGAAATAAAAGCTTTATTGAGAAGAACTGGCGTCTGAAATAGAAACGCAGTGATGTCAGAGTCCAGAAACAGCTGTGTGTACGCAGATCCTTCACACTCCAGCTGTGCGGCTTAATACACACCTCATACACGTTTCATATGTCATATTCTGTCTGAATCGGTTTCATTTCAAAAACATGATGATGATCAAAAGAGTTCTATATAGAACTCTAGGATTCTTGACTCAATTTGTAAGAACCCTCGATATAAAAAAAGTTCTATGTAGAACTACAGTGTTCTTGACTCAATTTGAAAGAACCAAAAGGTTCTGTATAGAACTCTAGGGTTCTTGATTCAATTTTAAAACAAAAAAGGTTCTATATAAGGAGAAAATGTCTTAAATGACTGAATACTTCTTTCATATTTAAATTTTTTTTTATTAATTAAGTTTTTTATTTATTTAATTAATGAATTAAAACTAAATCCATGATGGGAACCCACTAAAAGTTTCTATAGATGAAGCACCTGACAGAACCCTATAAAGTTCTATAGAACCTTCCTTTCTAAGAGATACACTAAACATGCAATTTGAAAGTAGAAAAACTGAATGAGTATTTTCTCTGTAAAACATACTCCAATAATCTTTGAAAATATGCAGCGCACACGTGTTTCATCTGGAGGGCAGATTGGAGATGTTGCTGTATTGTGCAATGAAGGGCTTCCTTTGGACATTTGCTTATGGAAAAGTGGATTTGTGAGGCGGTTTGACCCCGTCGTCCCACTGCATGGATTCCCTCCGCATGACTATCATTCTTACACACACACGGATCCACACTGCTTCGTTTATACAGAGAGAAACAGTGATGAGGCCGTGTTCTGAGCTCACTAATATGACTAATATGATCTTCCTCAGTGTTTCTATCTTGTTCTCCAGCACAAATATCCAAACATTCTTGCATTTACTGGAGAAGAACAACGACTGAAGATATTAAGACTGAAAAATGCATCAAAATGAAGTGAGTTTTTGCTTAAAACAAGAAGAAATACAACCCAATGCAGTCAGAAAAATCAACTTAACTCAATGGGAAACAAGATTATTTTTCAGACTCCATTGGCAGATATTTGTTCTTGTTCCAACCACAAACCTTTTACATTTTTCAGAACTCAAGACTCAATATCTTCAGTCATATCTTCTCCAGTAAATGCCTCTTGATGTAAGAATGTTTGGACATTAGTGCAGGAGAACGAGACTGAGGGAGAGCGTGATTTACTGCGGTGTAAGCGTGAGGTCTGTGTTGTGTTCTGAGATGCGCCGAGTGTGTTTGAGAGAGACTCACACGTGTCCCAGCTCGTGAGCGATGGTGAAGGAAGTGCTCAGGCCGTTCTCCTCGCTGATGGAGCAGCTCCGGTACGGGTCGCACATCGTTCCCAGCTCCGCCAAACCTTCAGGTGCACACACACAACATTAGTCAAGTCTCATTCATTTATTCAGCGCTTTAACAATTTAGAGTTTCACAGCAGCTTTACAGCGATGATAGGAGATTGCAGTAACAGGGAATTAACTAGAATAAAGTTATTGTGTTTTGATTGATTCACTTCCGTCGCAAAGATCATCAGTTATTAACTTAGGGGCCGTTCTAATAGAAAACCCTTAACATGCTCCGGCCGCTCACTCACACACACACACACACAACAGTGTCTGGAGCTCGAGAACACAAACTCTGAAATAGATTATCAAGTGTTGAACATTTTGAAAAGCGTTATCATCTCCGTGTAAACTTCAAAAACGTGAACCTGTGAGAACGCTACATGTGTATTGCGTGTTCAGTCTATAGGTATGCGCGTTTGAATATGCATATATATTTAATTTTACAAACTGACCTCAACAAATCACTTGTCCACCTTAAAATTCATAATCCAGAATTTTTTTGTCACTTCCGCCTATCCATGTGCATTTTATCCATGAATCCAGTATCCACCACTTTTTCATTGGAGGGATCGCTGGGACGCTTGGATGAGATTGCGGGCACTAAACACCTGCAGAGGTCCTGCACAGGCCCCTGGGTCTGTGCATTCATGACCACAGCTGGCCCTGTGTGACGAGCCGATGACAGGCCCATCAAGCTCAGCCGAAACACTGGTTCTGCTTCAGGAACCAGACTTCACGACAGGAACCAGATGAAGTGACACACTAATGAACACACTAATGAAAACGTCCTGTATATGGCCTATTATTATGAAAAACTAAAACATATGTGAAAAGATATGCAATATGCTGTATGACAAGAGCTGTTGTCACTTGACCAACAGGACTCAAAGATATTAAATTCATTAAAGAAAAACACCTGTTACGTCGCATTTTCAAAACCATGTTTTGTAACAGCGCCAGTGTAATATATTAGTGTAATAGTGCCAGTTTGATTTAATTCTGACTTATTCTGAGAAAAAATATATTTTTTTTAAAATACGAAATAATACATTATGCAGATTTAGAAAGAAAAAAACTCATTTTCAAAGTAATTTGAGTTAGAAAAAAAAAAGCTAAGCACAATAAGTTTTAAATAATTAATTTGCATTTTTAAAACTTTTTATTAATGTGTGCCAGTCAAATCAAATTATGGGAAAAAGTGCTTTCACACAACTACACTGAAAAATTATATTTTTGCACTTTCAAAGCATTGTGCGAGCATTACCCAGCTGTACTTTACAGGTCTGGATGAAACAAAGTAAACCCTTACCTAACGTGTCACACTTGTCTTTTGCCCGACAGATGTCCTGCCTGAGAAACAAACACACTCATGACACAACACACACTACACAAGTGTTTACGCTTTAATCAAGTTCAATCCACTGCGTCGTAATGAAAATCATATGATCAAAGGTTTGACTTAAGTCAGGAAAGGTTATGAGATCAGAGGTCAAGTTAAGGTCACCTGGTTATGAGAAGGGCCGTGTCATGATGACCTGGGTGACTGTCGTCCAAAACATTGTGGCTTTGTTGCCACGTGCAGAAGTTATGAAGTGTCGCAGTGGCATAGAAGTTTATATTCGGTCCTTCCTGAGGAAAAACACACACTTTGAACAAGTTATCATTATCGAATTAACAAAGCGAATTATTAGAGTTGATCGGAGCAGAATAATCACTCAGATGTTGCTCGTTTATGTCTCAGGACACTATTATTTCACTGATGTACCAAGCCTGTTTTTCCTAAACTTCCACACTAATGAGTCAATTCAGATCATTTGATGAGAGATTATCGAGATCATATTGAGATCTCTTAAGTTCTGATGGCAGACTTTGGGTCTTGAGCAAATCTGAGCACATTTTGAGACATTGTTTAGATCACGTCTCAAACTGTAGAAGAGACGTGAGAAACATCTGAGACTTCAGCAAAAGTCTCCATTTAATCTCACTGCTGTCTAGGAGAAACAACTGAGAACACAAAGAGATCTCATGTTGCTCGTTTATGTCTCAGGACACTTAATGCATTATTACACTAAAGTATCAACCTTGTCTCAAGTGTTTCCCCTAGACTTACACATAAATGATAAAGTTCAGATCATTTGATGACAAATTATTGAGATCATATTGAGAGTTTTGATGACAGTATTTGGGGTCTTAAGGAAATCTGAGCACAGTTTGAGACATTATTGAGGTTGAGAAATTACTTTTTCTTTTTCTCTAGAGACACATGTGGCTTCTCCATATAATCTCATCTGGAAGAAACCAATCAGAACTTAAAAAGGTCTCATTTGTCTTTTGTCAAAAGGATGTTTTCTGATGTACCTGTTCATTATGTATGACGATGAGTTTGACAATCATGATGTTGATTAGGTTTCCTACACTGGGGTCTCTGTAGATGGCAGCAACCTGAAACAAAAATACCCATAAACCACTGGTCTTCCAAACTGTAACGCTGGGTGAACTAAAAAACAAAACAAAAGGAGAGTTGGATCCAAATGCAGAAATTGTTTTAATAACAAAAAAAGCATGACCAACCAGATCACAGAATGAGCATCACCAGACACATATCCAACAAAGGACAACACCAGACTATGGCCACGTTTACACAAAGCCGGGTATTTAGCAAAACGAATATTTTCCCCCACTCCGTTTTCAAAAATAACATCGTTTACACACCCGCATAAATACGCCGTCGAGCGCCATCATAACTATGCCAAACCTATTGGCGGCAGTGTAGGGGTTAAGGATAAAGCCATTCAAGCCAATCAGAATCCTCAGAAACGACAAGAGAGAACCTAAAACGCCGTTTCTCCCAGTTCACACGACAACACATAACTGGCATTTTCAGAAATCTCCACTTTGGCGTTTGTTTTTAGAAATAATCGTTTTCAGTGATAAAAACGCCGTTTTCGTGTAAATGAGAGGGCAAAACGCAGAGAAATATCTGCATTTTCCCATCGTGTAAACGGGGCCAGAATATGAGAAACACTGGGGTATATACACACTCAAGGGGAGATTGGCAAACAAGACACACCTGGGAACATTTAGGAACTAATCAATAAGATAAACTACAAAGGACTACAAACTTGGCACAGAACTGGAAATAATGTCCGCACAAGACATAAGGAACACAAGAGGAACACAAGACAAGAGGAACACAAGATAAGGGGAACACAAGATAAGGGGAACCCAAGACAAGGGGAACACAACACAAGGGAAACACAAGACATGGGGAACCCAAGACAAGGGGAACATAAAACATGGGGGACCCAAGACAAGGGGAACACAAGACAAGGGGAGCACAAGATATGGGGAACCCAAGACAAGGGGAACACAAGACAAGGGGAACACAAGACAAGGGGAACAAAACACAAGGGGAACACAAGACATGGGGAAGCCAAGACAAGGGGAACACAAGACATGGGGGACCCAAGACAAGGGGAACAAAACACAAGGGGAACACAAGACATGGGGAACCCAAGACATGGGGGACACAAGACATGGGGGACCCAAGACAAGGGGAACACAAGACAAGGGGAACAAAACACAAGGGGAACACAAGACATGGGGAAGCCAAGACAAGGGGAACACAAGACATGGGAAACACAAGACAAGGGGAACAAAACACAAGGGGAACACAAGACAAAGGGGACAAAACACAAGGGGGAACACAAGACAAGAGGAACACAAGACAAGGGGAACAAAAGACATATCGAACACTAGAAAAAGGGGAACACAAGACAAGGGGAACAAAACACAAGGGAAACACAAGACATGGGGAACCCAAGACAAGGGAAACACAACACAAGGGAAACACAAGACATGGGGAACCCAAGACAAGGGGAACATAAAACATGGGGGACCCAAGACAAGGGGAGCACAAGATATGGGGAACCCAAGACAAGGGGAACACAAGACAGGAGGAACACAAGACACGGGGAACCCAAGACAAGGGGAACAAAACACAAGGGGAACACAAGACATGGGGAACCCAAGACATGGGGGACACAAGACATGGGGGACACAAGACATGGGGGACCCAAGACAAGGGGAACACAAGACAAGGGGAACAAAACACAAGGGGAACACAAGACATGGGGAAGCCAAGACAAGGGGAACACAAGACATGGGGGACACAAGACATGGGGGACCCAAGACAAGGGGAACAAAACACAAGGGGAACACAAGACAAAGGGGACAAAACACAAGGGGAACACAAGACAAAGGGGACAAAACACAAGGGGAACACAAGACAAAGGGGACAAAACACAAGGGGGAACACAAGACAAGGGGAACACAAGACAAAGGGGACAAAACACAAGGGGGAACACAAGACAAGGGGAACACAAGACATGGGGGACACAAGACAAGGGGAACACAAGACAAGGGGAACAAAACACAAGGGGAACACAAGACATGGGGAAGCCAAGACAAGGGGAACACAAGACATGGGGGACACAAGACATGGGGGACACAAGACATGGGGGACCCAAGACAAGGGGAACAAAACACAAGGGGAACCCAAGACAAAGGAGACAAAACACAAGGGGAACACAAGACAAAGGGGACAAAACACAAGGGGGAACACAAGACAAGGGGAACACAATACAGGAGGAACACAAGACATGGGGGACACAAGACATGGGGAACCCAAGACATGGGGAACCCAAGACAAGGGGAACACAAGACAAGGGGAACACAAGACAAGGGGAACACAAGACATGGGGAACACAAGACATGGGGAACCCAAGACAAGGGGAACACAAGACAAGGGAAACACAAGACAAGGGGAACACAAGACATGGGGGACACAAGACATGGGGAACCCAAGACAAGGGAACACAAGACATGGGGAACACAAGACAAGGGGAACAAAACACAAGGGGAACACAAGACATGGGGGACACAAGACATGGGGAACCCAAGACAAGGGGAACAAAACACAAGGGGAACACAAGACAAGGGGAACAAAACATAAGGGGAACACAAGACAAGGGGAACACAAGACATGGGGAACACAAGACATGGGGAACACAAGACATGGGGAACACAAGATAAGGGGAACACAAGACAAGAGGAACACAAGACAAGGGGAACAAAACACAAGGGGAACACAAGACAAGGGGAACACAAGACATGGGGAACACAAGATATGGGGAACACAAGACATGGGGAACACAAGACATGGGGAACACAAGACAAGAGGAACACAAGACAAGGGGAACACAAGACAAGGGGAACACAAGATATGGGGAACACAAGACAAGGGGAACACAACACAAGGGGAACACAAGACATGGGGAACACAAGACATGGGGAACACAAGACATGGGGAACACAAGATATGGGGAACACAAGACAAGGGGAACACAAGACAAGGGGAACACAACACAAGGGGAACACAACACAAGGGGAACACAAGACATGGGGAACACAAGACATGGGGAACACAAGATATGGGGAACACAAGACAAGGGGAACACAACACAAGGGGAACACAACACAAGGGGAACACAAGACATGGGGAACACAAGATATGGGGAACACAAGACAAGAGGAACACAAGACAAAGGGAACTGTTGATCAACCAGAGGCTCTTAGTGGTCACTAAATCCAGACTAACATCCAGGGGTCTTTTGTATTTAATGATTGTTCATTTTGTACAGCACATTGGTTTTAATTGTGCTTTATAAATAAACTGAAATTGAAATGTATCTACTGAATCGTGTTTGAGACGTTTTCCTGCCCAAAAGTCAAATGTCCTGCTCTAGATCTTCAACATCTTCCAGCAAATCCTTCAAATCCTGTCGTAAAACTGAGGCGATCCAAGCGGAAGTCATTAGTTCACCATAAATACCATGTTTAGAAGAGGCCAAAGGGGAAACTCAGACAGACTGATTCAATTACAGAGAGAGACAGGCAGCTCCACTATAAATCACCGTCAGACACACTAATGCAGGCTTCTGATTGGCCGAGAGGACACGCCCACACCACTATGACATCATCAGAACAATAAGACTCAATCTGGGGTTTGTTTCCCATACAACACCATAACTCGCTGCTTCACTACAGTCGTACGATGCATCGTTGGAGAAATCCACTAGCTAGTCACGACTGTTCCCCAAAACCATTTCGTCGCAAATTGGTCGTTCAGCCATGTTGGTTAATGATGTCACGCAGATGGAGGATTAATAACTACTATAAATGAATCTGTTCGAGATCGAATTATTGCAAGATGTTTTGCTATAAGTTAGACATGCATCTCGCGACCATAGTTGGCTAACAATGCTTTCGGGAAACGCACCCCTGAACATAAAAGGCAGTATAATGAACTAAATTCACTCTGAATCTCCAGTGTGAATGGGCTCTCACTCTTGCCATGGTATTCTCTGAAGGATCTGGTGTAAATATTGTCCATATGTTGTTTTGAACAGTTTTTACTCATTTATATCTGGATTTATACCCAAAAACTGGCTCATTCATTTAAAATATATGGAGCGAAGTAGAGCGGGTGGTCAGAAGACCCCCTGATGGATCGTATCAAAGCACGGCCTTGTGGGTAAAAAGTCCAGCCAAGTTATTATGGAGTAAATCAGTGCATGAGGTATGGAACCAATTATTGATTAAAACTATTTAATAGACTTCAAAAAGACTGAACGCTCATGAGACCCACAGCAGATTTATGAGCTCAAAAACAAGACAAACTACAGATGCTTTCTCTAACAATAACACATAATTCTAACCTGATTACAAATTTTATGGTATAAGTATATTATGGTATAATGAAAAGAATAAAATGTTGATTTACTTACTACTGACATGATTGTGAGTATGTAGTGCTCGAGGTTTGGGCCGTGGTGCCGGAGCATCTTGGTGTCGGCCGTGACCATGAGCTCCACAAAGCGCGGGTACGATAGGAAACGCTTCTTGCGTGAACGGGGAGCGCTGGAATCCTCTCGGGAACGAGCCGAGCGCTTCCGCATCGTTTCCTGTATCGACATCACTTCCTCTTCCAGAGTTCTGTTGCTATGGAGACTGATGTGATCGTTGTCGTGATGTTCTGTGGGAAAAGAAACACCCTTTTACTGTGTTACAGCACAAATTAAATCATTATATGATACAATATATTATAATTTAAATAATAATAATATTTTTCTAAATATATTTACATAGAAAAAAAATGTAAATAAATGATTCATGTGATATTTTACAGTTTATATTAAAATTTTAATATAAACATTACCATTTTTTAATATTTCAGTTTCATTATTAATACTATACATATTGCAATATACTGTTATAATAATAATATTTATTATTATTATTATCATTATTATTGTTGTTTTATTTCTAAATATATAGGTTACATATACAAAAAATAATGAGTTTCAATATAATACTTTAACTATTATAATATATAATAAAATCATCATCAATAATATCAAAAATAATATTGAAACTGAGACGTTTCCTCTGCAAACAGTGTCTTTGTCAGAAAACATCAGTGTATTTTTAGTCTGAGACTTTCTGTGAGATACTGTGAGGCCGGAGGAGGAGCGACTGATGCAAGCGCTGATACACGCATACACACCACATGTGAGATTACATCAGAGCGGCTCGTGCTGGAAAACTGACTCCAGATCAGCTGACAGACATGATGCTGAAGCCCTGACAGAAACCACTGCACTGAGGCATTACCTTACAACACATGTGTGTGCAGATCTGGGTCTAGTGAGTGAACAGAGCGAGAGCGCTGCCAAACACACACACACCAAACACACACCTCCAGAGAATGAAGACGACACGCTTTACGAGGACATCTGCCGTTTGTTTATTCACACACACACACCAGCCCTCTGTAAACCCAGCGCACGGGTGTAAACTAAACACACTCATGCTCACGGGACAGTCGCTTTGACACAAGCCTGGACGTCTTCACACACTCTGAGCTGATCTAAACATGAGATCACTGATGGAAGGAACCAATAAATCATGAGAATGAGACTTTAGTTGAAGTCACCGGGACAGTCATAAACACACACACTGAGACTGGGACAATCATAAACACACACACTGAACTGTGTGTCACACACACTGAGACTGGGACAGTCATAAACACACACTGAAACTACTAAATAATACTAAATGTTACTTCTAAATTTACTGGTTACATTCATAATAAATTACATTTCAGAGTTTCATTATAATCATTAAATATTACTATATACAATATTAATAACAATAATAAGGTCATAATAATACTACTGCTTATTCTTAATAATAAGTATATTATTAGGTATATACATTTATAAAACGGTTAGTTCCAATCCTTGATTCTGGCCAATAGCTGTGCTTTATTCATGATAAAACACGACTATGACCGCTTTACCCAACGGCTCCATACATCACTGCGCAACACTGCTTTCATGCATATTACACATTGGAGCGTCGTTGCTGTTCACGGTCAGGGACTATTTTTTTTTTTTTTTTACTCATTTTTTTTTAACTTTAATATTTTATTATTTAATATTGTGTGGTAACCATTTATCGTGAATTACACACTCCTGAACGGCTCTCTCGCTGTCACACCTATAAGCATTAGTTCCATGTGTCGCTGAACGCAAGAGAGACTCTCGGGAGCGTAAACATCACATCCTTTCGATTTTTCCCTAATGCTTCACATACAAATCAGTCAAAGCTTTCACAGACAACCAAGGAAGTCTCTTTTTTTTAACTTTCGTTACAAGCTCATACATTTGTTCTTACATATACATACAGCCCGTTTAAGATGTTCAAACATCCGACTCTACATAAACTCGACATGGTTTTGAGCTTCTCTGGTGACAGCGAGTGTAAACGGATCCACATCCAGGTGTGGAGATGAAGCACTTCAACAGCCCTTATTATGGAGACGCATCTCTCAACACGTCTCACGACGAGCCAGACGCGAGATCAGCGCTGAGGAGAAGCACAGAAACTCACCCGTGCCGTTTTAGCATCACTTTTAATAACATTTCGACAATGTCAATATTCCCTATATCTCACAGATTCTCATATCACATCACTGGGACTGATCCCGAGCTGCACTACAGATGTCAGACTGCGACCCGTTTGCTTTAGAGGACGTTTATCGGTCAGACACACTCATGAGATCTGACGACAAACATGGCCCGTATCTCGTGAGAACAATCGCTTCAGAGATAAAGATACAGCGTTTGTTCTCCGCCGTTGTGTTTCAAACGAGTGCTTACAAGGAGATGACGAAGGCAAAACCACCCTCATCCTCTGGAGTCAGCAGACACAAACACACCACAACATGTCCATGCAGGAGTGAATTCACACGCCTCAATATCAACTCAATCGTTTCTCATCGAACGATCTTTACATTTATTTCACAGTTCTTACTTTCCTTTTTTATCAGTCTGTAGAAAGTGTGATCAGATACGGCTTGTCCACTTGCTGGTGATCTTTCTGTAATATCAAAGATACTATATACTGTTCGAACTTGGATGAAAATGATTGGACTGAGAGACTATCTGGGATAGTGAACCACTTTAGGGATGCAGGATCCCTATCCCACTCGACAGATAAAGCGATGTGGAAATTCGGTTCGCGTAACAACCCCGAAGTGATAAAATAAAATAAAATTCTGTAACAAAATTTATAGGCAAGACGAGTAGTTTGTTTAGGCATGGTTGTAGGGGATTACAAACCTGCGCACATATATTCAAACGCACATAACTATAGAATCAATTCTTAATGCGCATGTGAACGCCATCAGGTTCAGTTTAAAAGGATAGTTAGACGTAAAGACGATATAAATACTGTTTGTTTTCTCACACAAACCGCTCGTTTCGTGTCTTAGGCCATCAATGTGTACTTACATTTACGAGTCATTAAATCATGATTAATTTTGACTTCTCTGTGCATGCTCTTCGAGGTGATGACCATAGACCTGCATTATATGACTAACAGAAAAGAACGGTTTGACCTAAAAATATCAAAATTGAAAATACTGTGGAAACAAAGACACCTACATCTTGGATGCCCTAAAACATATCAAAAATTAATTTCAAAGTAAACTATCCCTTTAAAGTCTGTTTAGAGGGAACATTGTCGTCATTTAATTACAAATGATCATTTCACCGGAAGTGAATCAATCAAAACTAACTTTAGCTGGAAAATAACATTATTCAAGAACCGCTATAAAACCAAACCTGTTACCTTAAATTATATTAAGTTTATCTCCATAAAGCTGCTTTGAAACGATCTATAAATGAGGTATATACTGCTATATAAATGAGGATGACTTGACTAGACTCTGTATGAGCAATGCGCACTAACTGAGGCTGGAAGTGTTTAAGTGACCCGTCTCATGAACTCTACCGTCTGGAAGAAAGTACAGAACTCTCTTTTATAAACCGGTATCAGTTAAACTGAAAGTGAATGGTGTGTATTAATATGTTTATATATCAGGTTTTGGTGAAATGCTGGCTATGGTGTCCATTAAGCACATTTCATTTAATTCCTTGACCAGTGATTCGTTTGGGCAGAAAACTCGAAAACATTAAAGTTGATAAATAAACAAAACCCCTGAGAACTTCATTAGTTTACCTCATAAAAGAGTAAAAAGCAACCTTTGAGCAATACACATTCAGGGAAGCATAACGTCATCGCCAGTCCACTTGGCATTGTATAAACTGGGACAGTTGGCACGATCCAAACACATCCCATCTTCCCTTTCATCCTCCTCGCTCTCTCTCTCTCTGTCCAATCGTTGCTCTGGTTTAAGACAAGACTCCTCTTTCAAGCCAGACATAAAGAAGTGCCCCATCACTGACCCTCACAAAGACGGCTTTATGTGTCCGCACAACCTGGAGAGAAGAGTCCCTCGAACCAGAGAGCCTCAACACAGCAGCTCCAGCTCTTTTAGGAGTTATTAACACATAATGAGAAGACGCCAGTCTTAGTTTTCTAACCAAGGTTTGAGGATCACTGTAGTTGTAATAAATATGGGCGTTACAGAAGGTCACATGATCTGAATATGAAATTTTTACACAGTTTTTAAAGAGTCTTTTTGACTTGTTTTCCGGCTAATTCTTGAAAGATGATAAAGGGATATTGGGTTTGTATTGGGAACAGTGATGGAGAAAGTAATGCGTTACAAAAGTGCATTTCTCCCTAAAAAGTGAAAAAGTAACAGATATTTTGAACTACATGTAAAAGTAATGCATTACTTTACTAGTTACCTGAAAAAGTAATCTGATTACATAACTTGAATTACTTGTAATGTGTAATATCATTTTTGTAGTGCATTCGAGTTCACTGAAACCCTTTAAATGGGTTAGTTTAGTGTCTGCAGGCTCAGATCACTGAACACACAGACCCAGCTGTGTGTCATGCACAAAAACAATTACCAAACTACATGAAGCGCTTCCCCCATAAAGCCAGAGGATCCTGGTTAATCTGTCTGCCTTTGCAGCATTCATCTGGAGAGCTGCCACTCCTCAAACACAAAACAAACAGAGCCGCTCTGAAACTGAGCTGTCCTGGCAACTCTGAAGCCAGCGAACGCACTACGCCAGATTAAGTCCAGACGGCAGCGCTGGCTTGGGCGTGTGTGTGCCGCGAGCGAACTGAGCTTAAACGCTTCTGGATCTCTGGCACCGGCGGGAGGAGAGGCGGTGGGCGGCAGGTGCACGAGCGCACAGGTGATCAACCTCACGCACGACCCTTTAAAGGGGGGAGTTCATCCAAACATGAAAATTAGCCCATGATTTACTCACCCTGAAGTCATCCAAGGTGTACATGACATTCTTCTTTCAGACGAACACAATTAGAGTTATATTAAAAAATGTCCTGGCTCTTCCAAGCTTTATAATAGCAGTGAATGGCTGTCCAAGTCCATAAAAGTGAATCTATCATCATAAAAGTGCATCTGTCCATGATAAAAGTGCATCTGTCCATGATAAAAGTGCATCTGTCCATCATAAAAGTGCATCTATCCATGTTAAAAAAGCATCTATCCATCATAAAAGTGCATCTATCCATGTTAAAAAAGCATCTATCCATCATAAAAGTGCATCTGTCCATCATAAAAGTGCATCTATCATCATAAAAGTGCATCTATCATGAAAAAGTGCATCTTTCCATCATAAAAGTACATCTGCCATCATAAAAGTGCATTTATCATCATAAAAGTGCATCTATCCATCATAAAAGTGCATCTATCCATCATAAAAGTGCATCTGTCCATGATAAAAGTGCATCTATTCATCATAAAAGTGCATCTATCCATCATAAAAGTGCATCTATCCATCATAAAAGTGCATCTATCCATCATAAAAGTGCATCTGTCCATCATAAAGTTGCATCTATCATCATAAAAGTGCATCTGTTCTAGGGCTGCAACAACTAATCGATAAAATCGATTATAATCGATTATGAAAATCGTTGTCAACGAATGTCATTATCGATTAGTTGGTCTGATTACGTCACGGGGATTGTTTACATGGAACATGCGCTTCTTACATGCGCTTCATGAGGCGCACATGCAGTCTCTCTCCCTCGCCGCTCTACCCTGCCTCGCGTGCGCAACACGGACGGTTTGGAGCACATTATCTTCTGTCTCGCATGCGCACTCTTGATTCAGTGAGTTTGAACTAATTTGCGGGCATCAGGAAACCGCTATCAATATGCAGCATACACGAAAATCAGTCACCTTTCGGTAAATTCGCCGTTTTGAAACCAAAATAGGTGACCTACGTTAATCGTGTATACTTTATGAAGCCATACTATAGTATAATGTGAGATAGAAATGTATATTTAAGTCATTAAATTCAAGTTAACCTAAGCTTTTCCCTCCACTGCGGCTGTCAGTCATTCTCTATTCGGTGTTCAAACAGCGCGTCGCGTTACAACAGTTAACATGATGAAACTCTTTCCAAGATGATTCAATGTTATTATTATAATTGATCCGTAGATAAAGGTCTATGATGGTTTTTCTATCTTGCTAGACTTTTATTGCTGTAACTTAATCACTCTCTACTGAGTGTCTGTTAGATCACAACACTAG
The DNA here is from genome assembly GCF_988280905.1 of Pimephales promelas. NCBI lineage: Eukaryota > Metazoa > Chordata > Actinopteri > Cypriniformes > Leuciscidae > Pimephales > Pimephales promelas. The sequence goes on from NC_142793.1 coordinate 23,566,280, forward strand.
AGTAGACTCGGCGCACTATAATTGTTCTTCACGTGCACAGTAGCCTAACTGAAATTTAAAACTGTTAAAAGAAAAGACTTAATAAACTATTGCATAGATACAGTATAATACACAGTCAATATGTCTTTCTCTTTCCTTGATGCTTTTAACTTTAATGCGGCGGACACTGAAGAGCTGCGCGCCGCCGTGTGACTCCGTGTTGCTTCAAGCGCATCATTCAGCGCTCGCGATGAGCATAAGCACTTAAGCACATAAGCACAGCGCTTTCATGATCATGTCATAATACTTTTGCGCAATGAAAGTTTATTAATAGCCTTTCTTGTTCTGTCCTATCTATTATATTTTGCTTCCTCACTAAACAGCTGTGCTTTACATTTAAAACAGTTGTGCATCTGATTTTTACGATGTTTTTCATGAATGTATAACAACAATACAAAGAGCAATGTGTACGTTTTACCAGAGTTAGTGCTACACTTATTGTCTCTTATTTGTTCCCCACTAAGGAATTTTTTTTCACTAAATGTTCAGATTTTATAAAATTATTGTGCACTTGTGATATTTCTAGGCTAAGTTTTGCAGAGTTATCCACTAATCTAGTTTACAATAGCATTTTTGTCATAGGTTATGGTCATATATATTTTTTTATTTGTTGTTTTTCTTTATAATGAAGTTGTCTGTATTAAGTAGATTGTTTAACACACAAAAGAGTGTGGTTTTTAGGGTTTTATTTTGCTATAATAAACAAAAAAATGGAATATAATTTTTTTATCTGATTAATCGATTAATCGAAAAAATAATCGTCCGATTAATCGATTATCAAAATAATCGTTAGTTGCAGCCCTAATCTGTTCATCATAAAAGTGCATCTGAATATAATGCCATTATAAAGCTTGGAAGAGTCAGGACAGTTTTTAATATAACTTCAATTATATTTGTCTGTCAAAAAAGAGTGTCATAACACCTAGGATGACTTAAGGGTGAGTTTAAATTTTATTTTTTGGGTGAATACCCCTTTAAGGCAACTAAGGCATTTCAGCCGCAGCCATCTTTCAAACAGCTGTTTCAGTCAAATCTCTTTGAATGAGAAAACATCAAATTCTCCAAAGCTGTATTCAATTTCATATCTGAAATGCCAATGAACTCAGCTGCAGTGACGCAAGACTTTACTAGCCAGCGATTGGCTGTTTTATTCAGTTTAATTTATTTACAACAGTTCACTAGTGACTTAAAAAATCAGTCTTTATTCTCTTCAATAATTTCAGGTCAAAAATATGTTACACAACTGAGCTCTGAGCATCTGAGAGCATCAGTGTGTATCAGGAGAGACGCAGAGTAAGCGAGGTGTTAAACAGCAGATAGAGTGACTCATTTGTTCGGCCGTGACATGCAAGGCTTTGGAAATATTTTCCAGCAACACCCTGCAGTCTAATACATGCTTAGATCTTTGCCTTTCTAACCACTTATGCTTTTTAACGGGAAAATAAGCCACAGAGAGAGAAACCACCAAGTAAAGAGCCAGAACACTGTAGCAACCACCTAGCAACGGTAACTAGGGGAATTAAGTTTTGTGAACAAACTTTGATGCTGGCTTGAGAAAAGCCTAGCTTGAAAGTTGGATGGGTGGGTGGGTGGGTGGATGGGTGGGTGGGTGGGTATATGGATGGATGGATGGATGGATGGATGGATGGATGGGTGGATGGATGGGTGGATGGGTGAATGGATGGGTATATGGATGGATGGAAGGGTGGGGGATGGATGGATGGATGGATGGATGGGTGGGTGGGTGGATGGATGGGTGGGTGGGTGGATGGGTATATGGATGGATGGATGGATGGATGGATGGATGGATGGATGGGTGGATGGATGGATGGGTGGATGGATGGGTATATGGATGGATGGGTGGGTATATGGATGGATGGATGGGTGGATGGATGGATGGATGGGTGGATGGATGGGTGGATGGGTGGGTGAGTATATGGATGGATGGATGGGTGGATGGATGGGTGGGTGGGTATATGGATGGATGGATGGATGGATGGGTGGATGGGTATATGGATGGATGGATGGATGGATGGATGGATGGATGGATGGATGGATGGATGGATGGATGGATGGATGGATGGATGGATGGGTGGATGGATGGATGGATGGGTGGGTATATGGATGGATGGATGGATGGGTGGATGGATGGATGGATGGGTGGATGGGTGGATGGATGGGTGGGTGGGTATATGGATGGATGGATGGATGGGTGGATGGATGGATGGATGGATGGGTGGATGGGTGGATATATGGATGGATGGGTGGGTGGGTATATGGATGGATGGATGGATGGATGGATGGATGGATGGGAGGATGGATGGGTGGGAGGATGGATGGGTGGGTGGGTATATGGATGGATGGATGGGTGGATGGGTGGATGGGTGGATGGATGGGTGGATGGGTGGGTGGGTATATGGATGGATGGGTGGATGGATGGATGGATGGATGGATGGGTGGATGGATGGGTGGGTATATGGATGGATGGATGGGTAGATGGAGGGATGGATGGATGGATGGGTGGGTGGGTGGATGGATGGATGGATGGATGGATGGATGGATGGGTGGATGGATGGATGGATGGATGGATGGATGGATGGATGGATGGATGGGTGGGTGGATGGATGGATGGGTGGGTGGATGGGTGGTTATAATTTATTGGTTATCATTATTGTGTTAATAATGTTGAATGAGAATAAGTTCCTCTTGCAGGATCTCTTCTCTTCTCTGAAGATGAGGGCGGGGCTTTAACCTGTCACTCACATGAGATCAGCCAATAGCAAACCACAACCATCCAATCAGCCAATCCATTCCCCACACACACAATCAAGCCTCGCCCACATTTGTTCTTGTTCCAGAGGCGTTTCGCTCGATATACGGCACAAAAGAGGAGAAAAGATAAGCATATCTTTCCTTTCATGACTGTAATACAGCAACACTGAATCGTCCTCTTCAAAGCGTTCAGTATCTGAACATCAAATCATTATCAGATTGAACCAAAGGCATCTTCAGCTGAGCTGTCATCCTCATCTCTGATGCACGACCCCGATCCAGCAGAGATGAAGAGTTCACCACAAACATCTTCATTTACACCCCAACTATTATTTCATACGTCTAGGTTGAGCAGTTGCCCGGTGTAGAATATGGCCGCATCATAGTACCTATTTTATTAAAGTCACACAGGTTTGAATGACATGTAAATAGATCAAAAACTTCTTGAAAGAGGATAAATGAACGTGAGAAGCAACGCTGCACATTGGGTTTGTACTGGGAAAAAGTGATGGCGTTACTTTTAAAAGTAATGCGTAACAATATTGTGTAACTCCCTAAAAAAAGTAACACGTTTTAACTAAGAGTTTCGTAGTTACTTTTGTAGTAGTCACTTTTGCGCCACTTTTCCTCACCTCGATGAGCTTGATTGTTTATTTTATAAAAACAAACAAAAAAGGTAAATGTAAAGGCCCTTTCAGACCAAGATCTCACTAAACGCTTCTGGACCGAAGGATCTCCAGTGTTTGTGTGTGTCGGAGACTTCTGCAAAGTGTGTGGAGCTGATTAACTTTCATTAGATGAAGAATTCCAATAACCGGCTCATAATGAAGACGCTAATCCTCACAATAAGCACACGCCAGCAAGCTTACAGCGCTCCGCTGACAGTGGAAACACTGGCTTAGTTTACGCACGAAACTGACCCTGAACAGTCACATATCCGTCACATTAAGAGTCTGAGTCTATCCTCGTCTCTGCTCCAGCGATGGCTAACGGAGATGTGATGCGTCCCAATACGCCATCCGTCCTAAATAGTGTTCGAAAACACGGCCCAAATCGTAGTATGTTGAAATGAGTATCCAAAGATACCGTGTATCCAGATCCGCGAAAACGCTAGCGGCTAATATTGCCCACAACTAGTGTTGGGTAAGTTACTCTACAAAAGTAATGAATTCTATCGGATCTATAGTTAACCAAGACGTGACATGATGGCTATTGCATGCTGGGTATTTTAGGGCGCAGTAAGTATTGGAATAGCCTGAGGCTGTTACCTGAGGAGGTGCAGGGCTGCGTGTCATGTGACCCGGTGTCTGCGTGTCTGTAGACCAGGTGAGGTTTGTTGTGCTCTTCCTCATACTCGTCTTCATCAGCGCTCAGCAGCGGCTCCATGAACACCTGACCGCTGTGTGTCGTGAACGTGCCGATCTGAAGAAGAACAGCAGAACAACACACATGAGGATCCAACGATCCCTTACTTTATTAAGTGATCAGACACGCAATATTCACCCGCTGGAAACATCTATTATTATTATTATTATCTGCAGATTCATTTCACAGCAAACTGGAAAACCAAAACATCTTTTATTATGTGGATGTTCCTGCTGTTTTATTAAAGTGCTTTTAAGGCGGTCCACTTTATACCTAACAACACCTTATGTCAAGTGGCATATAAATACATAAATAAATAAATAACAGTACAAAAATCAACAGTAAAAATAAATAAATATGTTATATTAAAGGGGTGGTAAAGTATGATTTCAGTTTTCTAACTTTAGTTAGTGTGTAATGTTGCTGTTTGAGCATAAACAACGTCTGTAAAGTTACAACGCTCTAACATTTGCGAGTCAGCTCAAACTTTAGCACCCATCTTTTCACATGCAATAGAAAGTCACTCTGTGTGCATCTCACAACAGTTCCTATAGATTATCCTGACAGAATATGCTAATTGAAGATAGTTAACTCCAACATAAATTCATCAACTAACCATTCAGAGACGACCTGTTGTATTCTACATGTTGTCACTTCTTCTTGAGTCTCTCCATCTTCGACTGACTCCGTTTTAACATAAAAGGGAGAACAGTTTCTGTCATTTTAACGTGCCGTGTCTGCGTGAGGTAATCGCAGCTGATAACACACGCGAGCTCTTGAAACCCCGCCCTCTGCAGCAGCTCATTTGGATTTAAAGGGCCAGACACAAAACGTTGAGTTTTTGCAAACCCTCAAAAATTGACAACTTTAACATGCTATATAAAAATATCTGGGGGGTATTTTGTGCGAAAACTTCACACACACACACACTCTGGGGACATCAGAGGTTTATTTTACATCTTGTGAAAATGGCATTTTACCACCCCTTTAAACAAAATGAGTTAAAAATTAAAAATGGTTAAAAGTTGACAAATGAAAAGTAAAAAAAAAAAAAACTACAATAAAAACTAAAATAATAAAATAAATAAAAATTATAGTAAATATATATATATATATATATATATATATATATATATATATATATATATATATATATATATATATATAAAGAAATAAATAAACAAAAAGTTAACAAAAATAAATAGTGAATGAAATAAGTTTAAGATTATAATATTAAAAATGAATAGTAAAATAAATAAATAAATATTGCAAAGTTAAAAAGTTAATAAAATGAACAGTACAATAAATAAATAAATACAAATGAATAGTAAAATAAATAAAAATAGACAGTACATAAAATAAAAAAGTAAAATAAAATAAATCTAAATAATATAAATGAGCATAAATGAATGTTAAAAAAGACTAAACAAATAGGCCTAATAAATATTGAGGCAAAATGATTGGCACTCCTTTATGATCCCATCACGGTTTATCACCACGGCAACTCGTGCAAACACAGATTCCACAGTCCACACACACACATACACCCGACGGGAGCCGCTTGTTTCAGGACACGGTATACTATGGAAAACATACCAGCAAATAATGAAGTGGAAGAATGCTTGTGTTTGCTTGAACGAATGGAAACATGTTTGACATGAACTCTATTAGTTTTCCAGCGCGTCACGTGCCGCTCTACATGAACATCTAGATCACAATCTCTGTCAATCATGTCACGTCACCGGCCTGGTATTCTCTTCCCTCGGAAACAAATGTCATTTCTGCCTCGTCCCACGGCGTGACCTTCACATGAAGAGCCTCTTCCACAGAAAGACACTATTACATCACACACCGACTGCCAAACACACCAGATGACACCTAGAAAACCACTAAAAGTATCATAGCAGTCGTCTCTGTGATCAGTGCACTGTATCTGACAGATGTGAGGAAAGGCTTGAATGTTGTGCATGTAGTTTTGAATGACAGCAGAGACGAGTAAAAGCGTCTCATTAGGATGATGTCACTCAACACAGCCTTCATTAGGCCGGTTCACAGGATGAGTGTGTAAATATTTCCGTCTCAAACCTCCTGACAGGCAAACACTCGCTCAGAGCCGATGGAAACATGACAGAGCTGTCCCTTCACACACGTGCACTCGCACAAACACACACATATGCCTGAGGATACAGGACTGATGGACACACACACACACACACACACTCATTCATCTCATGAAATCGGTCAAGAAAAAGTCTAGCTTATATTGTATCACTATCAGCAAGTACATTTTGCAAAAAAAATGAAGATAAAATAAATAGTCTATTTTTAGGACCAGTGAGATTTTTTGCATTGTGACATTATTTATCATATTAATTAAAAACATTTGCTCTCCATTTTTATATGAGATTTAAATGACACAAAATTTTTACTTTATTTTTACTGCAAAAAAAAATGTAACTTACTTTTTTTTTCTTCAATTCTGCAAACTATAATTATGGTTAAGTATATTTATATAAATATAACACTGAATTGGTAGAAATAAATATATAAAACATTAAGCAAAAAGTATTTTTACTGGGCTTAATTTTGTAACAGGCAAAATGTAATTATATATAATATATATATATATATACTGTATGAAGAGTTCAGATGCAAAAGCCTCTAAATGCCATTTGAAATTTTCTTCTAAAATGACCATTTTTATCAAGCTTGTATATTTAAGTTCAGTAATTTCACTTAAATGACAATTAATAGGTAATCTTCATTGCCATTTAAGTGAAATTACTGAACTTAAATATACAAGCTTGATAAAAATGACCATTTTAGAAGAAAATTTCAAACGGCACTTGATATATATATATATTATATATATATATATATATATATATATATAATAAAGGGTGTAATGTGAACATTTTATCTTCACATTTCATTAATGATTTTTAGTTGTATATATATAAATTCACAATTTAATATTATAATAAAAATAGATATTTAATGTTATGATTCATCCATGTACTTTAGTATGACATATTTGTGTATAATTCTGCAACTGTAAGTCTGTCCAGATCAACACTTCAGTTTCCCTGTAAACTCATCGGCTGGTGCCAGCTGTGGGCATCAGAGGTCACCCGAGGTCACTCACACACACACACACACACACACATCTGTCCTGCAGGTTATTACGCTCAGGTGAGGACAGATGCTGTCAGCGGTCTGAGGAGATCAGCGCACCTGACCATCTTATTCTTTAACACACGCTTTCTGTGCACTGAAGGATTATGGGTCGGTCCGTCACATCACTGTCACTGATTCTCTCGCATCCCATGATGCAATGCTTCTGACTCCTAGAGTCTCTGTCCTCTGTTCGCGGTCTAGCAGGACTGGAAACTGTTGAGAAACGGACATCGGTCGGCCCTTTCTGAATCTGATGTCAAGCCACATGTGTGTGTGAACTGGGTGCAGTTATTAAACTGATCAGATTACAAAATCAACTAAACGGTTAAGAATTTCAACTTGTTTGTTTATTTGTGGTTAAGGGGAAAATAGCAAAATATGAAAAGAAAACAATGTAAATAAAAGGATTTTTTTTTTCAATTTCAAATAAAAAAAGTCTCTTCTTGACATTTTAACATAAAAATCATAATTTTAAAATGGCAAATAATGCACTAAATATGACAGTAATATTTATTATAAATTTGACAGTAATGTTCATAATTAAATATGGTTAAAATCTTATTTTTTAAATAATTTTAACATGTTTTTTGTTCAAAACTATTTTTATGGCGAGAATTTTTTGGAAATAATATTAATAACATGGATTTAAAAAAAAATACAAAAGCTTTTAAAGTTTATCTTCAATTACAAGGAAAAGTATCAAATTAATTCCTGCCTCTGGACACTGGAAACAAAAATCTACATGCTTCAGTTTTAAAGTTGTTAAAGTTAAAAACAAAATACCATGTTCTAAAAATCTATTTTAAAAAAAAGTTTTTAAAGTTTGTCTTCAATTAAAAAAATCTAAAACTAATTCTGGTCTCTGGACACCATTAGAAATATTTTTTTTTAACAAAGAAAACAAACTTCTTTATGTCTATGTTGCAACCCTCCCTCAAGCTGTTTACGACACGAGCGGGACGAAACGTGCGTTCCTGACATGAGAGACTGATGAACGACTTGATGCGACCCCGTGACCCCATCCGACTAAAGAGCGTCCTGCAGGGACTAACGACCTCTATTACCTGAGATCACTAATTACTGGTGAGTGTATGCGAATGGGTCAGGAGCACATCCTCAGAGACGCCCTGAGGCCGGCCAGCCAGAGCAAACGGACTATATTTGACAGACTAGACAGCTGGGTGTCATATGAACCGAATCACATCCGTCCATTCTGTCCCACACCAGTCACTTCTCTAAAATAACTAGCAGTCATGCTTAAACACACAGTCATGCCTTGAGAAGAATAATTCAACTAAAACAAAGCCTAATCCTCACAGAGAGAACTAATCCTGAACTCATGCAATTACCAACGAGCTTCTCGCTAGTAAAAACTAGTCAAAAAAACTTTAATTAACCGCTTCACTTCTAGTAATCTGCTGTGACATCACTAAAAACAACCAAAATTGACAAACACTCCAAGTTACTAGTCACCAGCCCATATGTTTACCCTGACAGCAACATAGTGTCGGCCCAGATCCGGCCCACATCTGGAACATGAGTTTATGCTCACTAGTCCAGTCCATTATAGGAGAACAAAGGTGAACAACTCAACAAAACCAAAGCCTAATCCTCACAGAGAGAACTAATCCGGCATTCATGGCGGTATTAACGTAATTACCCAGAAAGCAACACTGTGTCGGCCCAGATCCGGCCCACATCTGGTATACTTGAAAGTCCACCTGTACCGGATCTGGGCCGACACTGTGTTGCTGTCTGGTCTGGTTATGAGTTTCCTGCTAGTAAAAACTTGAAAGTTGGAAACACTCTGACATATCTGCTGTGATATCACAAAAAAACAACCAAAAGTGGAGCATTTAGCAGCCTGTACATGATACTAGTTACCAACCTACATCTAGTAATTTAAAACTAAAATATCTAGCAGTTTAATTATGACAATTACAAGTTGAGAAACACTCTGACTAATCCCAGTCAACTATTGCGACATCACAAAAAAATAGCTAGCAAACACATCGGGCCCTGTTTAAAGCTCACGGTGCAAGTGCACTCAAGTCGTCCGAATCCACTGTTGCCAGTTTCACGACGGGATAAATGGTCGGCGCTCCCGGCGCATGATCTAAACGGGTCGTCTCTATTCTCTTAACGAGTAATGCGTGTGTTTTGGGCTTAACATTAAAATTAACCAACCGGGGTCTCTTCCATTCCCTTTAAAAGCCAGTTGCGCCAGTTGAGTGTGTGTGTGTAATAACGCGGGACGCGGGTTGTGGACCCGCCTATTGGCTCATACTAACGCGCTCTTTAAATAACAAAACAAAAACAGCGCCATTGATTTAGACCAGGTTAAATAGACACAGTCGCCTCAAAATATCAACAATGCTCCTAAACACTGTTCTCAGACCAGCAGCCTATGGGTGCACAAATGCATTTGCTATTTACACAACGTTGAGCAGGACCTGAAAATGATAGTAGCGTCGGGCTGAAACTAGCAACAACAAAAAAACACTTGCCTGGCGCTGCATTGCATTACTGGTTAATTACTAAACCCAGATCTTTAACCACAAACTCTCCAGTCCATTTTCTCATGCCATTGTTGAACTGCCCAGACAGCAACACAATGTCGGTACACGACATCCAGTACACGAGGATTCCACGCGGCCCAGATGTGGGCCGGATCTGGACCGACACGTATTTGTGATGTTAGCTAATAATCCAAGTTAACATCACAAAAAAACAACCAAAACAAAACACTTAATGCTACTAGTTATCCAGACTCTGAGTTAATACTCACCACTCCAGTCCATTCTCACATGCCCTTGTTGAACTGGTAACTATACTCATGGCTCTCATTGCAGAACACGAAATCCAAGGCGAGGAGTTGGATCCAGATCCTTCCATATACCTAAACCGACCCATCTCCGGCCCCTGACCCCTAATCCCCTTAAATCTGGATCTAACTCCACCCCCTGGATCTCGTTTACTGCAATGAGGTGCTACTGCATGAAACATCACATCAGCTGACAGATCTCTTGATACTCACTAGTCCCGTGCAGAGGCTGAAGACGGCGTGGTGTTCGCTGCGGGCGTTGACGTGTCCTCTGAAGAAACAGTGGCGCAGGTCGTCTCCGCGCTTCTCCTCGTCTCCCAGATGGAGCACCGTGTAGGCCGGAGCGATGAATCCCGAATCGGCGGTCAGGTTGAGGTGAAAGGCCTGACCGAACGCCTCGATCCGGTAATGAGCCCTGGAGATCTCCGCGTCAGCGCTACGCCTTCTCCTGCGGTAATGCTGTCGGTGCGGGAACGACTCGCCAAAATCATTCAAGCGCACTGGAGTGACGATCTCATACGACGACAGCTGTCTGATGAAGCTCTCTGAAACACACCACACATCAGTGTTACATCTCAGATGTTCATGTCAAATCAGGCTATTTAATTGGCACTGATGGTTCCATGAAGAAGCTTGAAAGTCTGTAGCTCAAACAGTAGAGTAGCACAAAGGTCATCATGGGTTTGATTCCCAGAGAAAGCAAGAACTGATAAGAGTGTTAATGTGTACTTCGGATATAAGCGTCTGCCAGATATAAATAATGTTCTTTACTGGGAACCTAAATGGCAAACCTTTATTTTCAAGAGTGTGTCGTTTTTGGACACTTGAGTGACTCTCGCCAGATTTGAATCAGCTGGTGTTGATGTGCTTTGAGTGGATGTATGAAGTCAAGTTCACACAGGTGTCCTAACAGAGGAACCACAGGTATAGAGAATCACACTAGCTAACCACAAACAAACACAATCCTTTACAAAACTACATCTATTGATATAGCATTTCAATCCTACAAACTTCTCTCTGTCAGATGTTTAGATTGTAACGTGTCTTTGTGTATCTTTCTTTATGATAAACTGCAATTTCTTTGGGGTTTTTTTTTTATCTAATGCAATGACATTCAGTCATTTTGAGTGTCTAAATACTTTTTTGGGCTAATACATATTTACTAAACATTTTAAAGACGCATAATACACTGCATACAGTTTGTAACTGAAGTGTCATTCATCGAGACAATATTTAGAATGCAAAACATACACAATTACGCGATATATAACAGCACACTAATCTGTTTATATGCACAAAAATACATTTTAAAATGTATTGTCATAGAAACCAAAACAAAGTGCTTATATAAGCCATTGTCAACCTATAGATTAGCCTGACGCGTGTCTGAGCTGGTTTTGTGAGAGTCTTACCTTGTTTGTGGTGGAGTTTGTACGTGTGCGCGGTGCGTAAAAGCGCGGAGAGGTGCCACACGAGTCCCAGCAGCCGGAGCGCAGGACCCCGCATGATTCCCCGGCCTCTGCCTCTCTCTCTCTCTCTCTTCGGTTCCCCGGGGCTGGAGCGTGTCTACCGGCTCTCCTCCTTCTGCTGAAACACGATCCGATCCGCCGTCATTCCGTTAAAACACCCGCTCGGACCCGCTCATCTCGCGCACGGACCCGCTCTCAGTCAGTCGGATCGGTGCCAGCGGGCTTCTTTTTTTTTTTTTTTTTTTTTTTCGCTCGCTGGCTCTCCATAGGACACCCCCCTAAACACACACACACACACACACACACACACACACTGAGGCTCTTGTCACGCCCCCCTGCTCTACTGTAGACTCTAGACTCGACCACTGAATCAAACTACGTCAGAGTTCATTTCACCGAGACACAATAAAACCCGCAGCAGTGACTGACCGCGACCCGTCGATAAACACAATAAACATCAACACAATGAGCTGTTAAAATAAAAGCTGCACCGCTTTACATGTTAGTAAATTAATCAAATCAAACTAAGTTTATCAAATGCTCAAGTTTCTAAAAGACAGACAGACAGATAGACAGACAGATAGACAGACAGATAGATAGATAGATAGATAGATAGATAGATAGATAGATAGATAGATAGATAGATAGATAGATAGATAGATAGATAGATAGATAGATAGATAGATAGATAGATAGATAGATAGATAGATAGATAGATTTTGAATCCTAACAGACTGTTCAGAAGCATATGCCCTGATTATTCTCCGATCGCTGTGAGATGTGCAGTGTCTGTGTCCACATGTGTGTCTCCCTCGGGACACTTATTAGTGCGCATTAAACGTGCACTTGTTCTCCCGCTGGCTTTACAATCCACGTCTCACCCTGTGAACGGCCTGTAAACGTTCCTAACGCAACACATATGAAAATGCTCATTAAGGAGAGATATTATTAGAATAACACACACACACACACACTAAAAAAATGTTGGGTTGCTTTAACCCAAATGTTGGGTTAAAAATGTAATTTAAAAAATTACATTTGAAAGTGAAAGTTGAAGTTGGGTCAAAATTTTAGATTACAGTTTTAACCCAATATTTGGGATTGTCCATATTTTACCCAAATTTGGGTTAAAACAACCCATTTAGAGTGCAGTCTCACACACATTATAGTCGAATATCATATTTTATCATTAAAAATCTATAACAAACTTCTTTTTGAGAAGTGTTCAGCTTATAAAGTGTATGTCTGTGTTGATATTTCATATCTAATGCATGAGAGTGCGCGTTAGTGGTCGTGGCTGACTGGACTATGGGATGTTTATAGGGCTCAGTGTGTCTCTGCTTCACTGACTGCGTGACAAAGGCCTTTCGTCCATCAACTCACATGTTGGGACTCATATTGCGGGACACTCACAAGCTTCCGATCCTCTCACTTGACCTTTGACCCCTTGAGTGCCCTTTGACCCTCAGCAGGAACCTGGGAAACCGTTTGCGTAAAAAATTCAAACTTATTCTGCAATTCAGCCTGAAATATTAAAGAAAGTTTCATGAAGAAGAAACTCATAAGTTCTGAGGTTTCAACGGTCGCTTGATGTGAATGTTCAAAAAGCAGTTAGAGTGTGTTAGAGTGTGTTTATGGCCACAAGGAATTTAAAAAATTGCATTCGATAGCCAAAGAGATCATCTTACACATGCACTTCACAGTCCAAACACACTGTATATCAGTAACATGCTGAAGACCAGATTTATTGTGTAAATTTGTTAAGGCAGATTTGTTTAACAGCGTGCCAGAGGAACACAATCCTGCCAAGTGTGTGTGTGTGTATCAATAAGTATGTGTTTGTGTGAGTGAGTGTTTGTGCGTGTACGTATGTGTGAGAGATAGAGTCAAGAATAACGATAACTATAGGCTAATAGCGTTCTGTTTATTGTAAGCTAACTGTAGTTTTGTCGTCCGTCACTTTAAAGCAGGATGGATTCTGATTGGCTCTCAAAGTTTTTATCGTTCATCGTCTAGAAAAGTTGGTTCTGAAAGTGATCATAGTGATATCGTTTCTCTGTGCCGTTATCATATAGTTGTGCTGTGGACTCTGCTTTTCTTTATACACTTAGAACGATTTTTCTTTCTTTACCGTAATCGTTATAGTCACCGTTAGTGTTATAGTTATCTTTCTTGGTGTAAACGAGCCTGTACTGTGGCCTACTATTTTTGTCTCGTTTTCCAGTATACAAATATTTAAACATTCTTAAATCAATATACATTCACCCAAAATCCATCTACCAACCACCCGGAACACCTCAGAAACTTCTAACACCACTTTACACAAACACATTTTTTCCTGCTATTTGATCTTAAGCTGCTTTAGTGGATGTTTGTTTGGCGTTGCGGCTCTTTCTCGTCTCCTGAATCGCAGACGTCTTCTCCACTCGTCTTCCAGCACTCGGCTCAGTCACGGCTGGCTGCTGCTAAAGCTGTCTGCACTCGTCTACATGTGGAAGCTCTGACCTCAGCTCAATGGCCTCAGTAAATATGTGCTGTTAACATTACTGACACACCTTCTTGCTTTTGTGTGCTCGCTATTTAAACTTGTGTTAATGATCGACCCCGCTAAATGCTTCGGACAATGATTGTGCAATGATGCACAGCGGTGTTGCATGTTTATCATATTATCGACTAAATGAAAGTAAAAAACTACCAAAACTCTGTGCATTAAAAAAAAAAATCAGAGCATCATATTAAGGCCTGTTCACACTGGGACGAATTTCACGCACGATATTCGCCAACGTTTAACGCCTCGTGACTAAACAAAGGGCGCCAATGCTGACACCGACGCGTAAATGCGTCATTTTTAAAAAAAAACGCCTCGGATTCGTTTTTTTAGTTTGACGCTCTGCGTCAAAAACTATCCGACCAATGAGATTGCCGCTTTTGCTCACGTGTTTGGAGCTTCTGACGCTACAGTAAAACACAACTTGGGGGCACTCAACCATAGATGTCTTAGGGCGGAGTTTCTATCGTCATCACCGGCGGCCATCTTGTCACAGGCAAGCTGATGTAAGATGAGTGGTCAGCACAAACACAAATACTCTTATCTCATTGAAATCTTGACGGATTTACAAATGGTTTGGTTTCTTACAAACGTTATTAACGAGGCTATAATTATCTGAATGATTATTTATTTATACACTTATTATTCATAAGTATGCTGTGTCATAACTACATCTCTGACGATCATAACAAACCAAACCGTTTGAAAGTCTGTAGAAAATGGAGCAAGTTATGGTTATTTAAATAGTACATGTAACGTTACCATTAACACAATGTTAGGAGTAAGCGAGCTACCTGTGACAAGATGGCCGCCAGGTGCAGATGTCGACCTCCATTGGCCAACAGGGTGGACGAGATATCTAGCCTTTATATAAATATCTATGCGCTCAACGGTCTTACAAGCGAAGTGGGTGTTGAAGGCCTGTTCACACCGGGACGAATTTCACGCGCGATATTCAACGAGGTTTAACGCCTCGTGACGCTGCCACAAACACTGAAAATGCCTGACGAAGACGCTTGGTAAACAAATATCTCAACGTTCTTAAATCAAGGTGAAGATTTATATCGGATGTCTTTTTGCTCCTTAAAGGATTTGTCAACTTTAAAATTAAAGTTTACTGATAATTTTCTCTGCCGCACGTGACGTCCTCCTAGATGTTCATGTCTTTCTTTCTTCACTGAGAAATCAGGATTTCTCCATAATAGTGACTTCAATGGGGTCCAACAGGTCGAAGGTCCAGATGTGAGTTTCAGTGCAGCTTGAAAGTCTCGACACGATCCAGCCGACTCGGAATAAGAGTCTGATCTAGACAAACCAGCGGACATTTATAACAAAATAAACTAACAAATCCTTTACGCAATTGTGTCTTGATTTAAGAAAGTTTAGACTTTCCACTGAAAGGCACAAGACACAGAGTAAGAAAATCATTTTTTTTTTTGCAGTGTTTGCAGTGTGTAAGTCTCAAAGCAGGCGCCAGGCTTGACACCATATTCATCCATTTTTACCATTCAGGAAAACAAGAGACCCAAGACAGAGTAAGAGAGGAGTTCTTGTGAGATTAAGTGTTTAGGATGGATGGGCTTTAGATGCACTTAATTTAAAGTGAAAAATGCTGAGCCTCAGGGTCAAGTGAAAGATCGAGTCAGTTAGTCAGACGCTGACGGCCTCTCCGAGCTGAGCCAGCAAGAAAATCAATCACTTTCCAAGGCCTATAATGAATTACATTAATCCTTCTCGAGCTAATGGAATGAGATTCTGACGAGGGTTTCAAGACAAGTTTATAACAGAACAGTTTCAAGACAAATTTATAACCCTTCCACCTTCATACAGGTGTTCTCATGGTCCGAGATCAAGAGCTTCAGTCACCTGAAACCAGCGTTTCTCCTCGGATTAAGTCGCCCGTCGTCTTCCGTCCCGATTCCACATCCCTCGGAATGCGAAAGCCTGTCAATTCTCTTCCTATCCTTTCAGAGGCGAGTTCCCAGGCTTATCCCTGAAGACAGATTTGCGACGCTGTCAAAACAACTATCCTGAGATCTAAACTTCCCACCCCTGTGGTCTTACTCAACCTGTGGCTTTAAGAAGGGTGAGAAAGATTCCTGAAAGTGGATTTGTTGACAGTACGGCCTTCTATCCCGATGGCTCTTCGCATCTGTGAAAGAAACACACAGAACTTAAAGGGCGAAGAGAAGTGTCAGTCAATCAATCCTGCTGTTTGACCGTTCATTGGTCATATTTACTCTCGGAGAGTGTGTTGAATAACTTAGATGGGGCTAAATAAAGATTGTTTGCCATTGTACGTACAGGAAAAGACTTGTTGAAAGAGCCATCGGTGTAAAAACATAAGCATGTGTCAGTCCTGTCAGGGTCTTGCTGAAGCTAATTTTAAACTTTACATGAACCTCTTTTGAGTGAGTTTACAAGCTCTAGATCCTTTGAAGAGGGCAGAGGACACTTGTACAAAGCTAGTGAAACAGTTTTACATGATTTAACCTCATTGGTCAGTATAGCTGACCCGAACATGGGGTTAGAGTAACTTTCCAAGATTTAGCTTCTTTCAAAGTGCCAAACGTGCAGAAAGTGTCAATGATGTGGATGGGGTTGAGTAGGTTTCCACTTCGGAAACTTCCATGTGCGCAGACAATTTCCACGAACTTAATGCGGCTGTTTTGTTCAGATCAAATTGGCAATATTTTCCATTTTTTGGAGTTGGGTTGTAGGACGTTAAATATCATGCAATGGTGTCGACTCTTTGTACGGCGATAAATATATCACATACAGTCGGCAAGTCTTTATTTACAAGCGGCAAAGAAAACATTAATGGGAAAATACAGTTTGCGTCAACAGAGTTAAAAAATAATTGGACAGTTTCAACTTTTAAGTATGTTGAGGGTTTCCAAAAAAGATGATTTTTTAATACACAAGGCCATGTAAATTTAATGTGCAAGGCTTCTGGTGTAATTCGCTACCAGTTATTTTACCTGTACAAAAACAATCCGTTGGCTGCTTTATATTACAAACTGAAATTTGCTGTCATATTTTACTTTCTCAGTCGCAACACAAATAGTTCTACCATTTACTGGCTAATGAATCTCAAGTCTCATATATTCACAGAAAAGCTTATTTCCATTTTGCAAAATAAGGTGGATACAGTTTCCGTGATATAATACCACCCCATCCAGGACTATAATTCTGCTGAGTAAGGAATACTAGGATATTTTGAGTGCCACCGGATGGATGAGATCTGCAAGAGCTAGTCATTTTTTACACGGCTATGCTTAGCTTCTCATGCTAAACCCAAAGCTAAAGGTTTGCAGATAAATGCTATGATAAAATGCTTATGTTTATGTGCGTGGATTCAATCAAAGCGGGTAGCATGTGAAGGCAGGGCTGCGGACACACCGCAGGCTTCAGACTCTGACGTCGCACTGAACGCTCTCAGGTTTCAGCCTGACCAGCAGCTGCTGAATTCTCATGCACTGGCCTCACGCGGGAGAGGTAGACGTCGCCCACCGCTGATCTACAATCAGTTCCTCTAGCTCACATAGTGACCCTGGTTAGGACAGATGGAGTTAAACTGGCTTGAGATCAGCTATGAGAAACGCATTTCAGATGCATCTGGAGTCCCTGTAGTCAATCCTTTTATCCCTTAAAACTCATCTTTAATCACCAAAATTAGATATTTAAACGTTTTTTCCTTTAAAAAAATATTCACGGTTTAAAATAGCTTGAGTGTAACTTGACACCCTTGCCTCATTTAGTATACACGGCTCTATGAATATGCAAATGAGCCCCACCTACACTCTCTCAGCTCAGAGATCCACTGGTTGACGATCACACGTTGATCTGATTGGTTACAAGGTCGTTTGTGACGTCAGAAACACCAGTGATTTCAAACCGTGTTTTTAAGACTGTCTTTGGTTCACTGCAGTTTTAAAGAGAAAATACTGTTGACTTTGAATTTACACATGGTTTGTCTTATTCAAGGTTCAGATTACACGATTTTAGCCCAATTTTGGCACGATCCATTTGACGTAGGGTGTCGTGGGGATTCGTAAACGGCAACGGGCGTCGGGACGCAAGATTCGATCGTATCATCTCGTATAGTGTGTCATAGTGGGCGACAACCTACGTCGCGTCTGCGATGATTCACGACAAAAAGACTAGCATGTTTAATGTTTTTAACGGTCGTCCACGACGGTTCCGTCACATGTATGAGGTTGACCAATAGGAGCACAGAAGCTTTTCCGTACACAACTTTCAAAAATGGCAAAACGAAAGAGAGACGATGGTGCTAACATTAAAACTAAAAGAAAAAATATATAAGAAAAAAATATTTTACCTCAAGTTCTCTTTGGAGGATTGACAGCCCGTTCTCTCGAGCAATCCAGGAACGTGTCCATTGTCGGATTTTCTTTCTTGTTTTACTCTTTTCTGAACACAGGACAGCCATTACAACACTCACCGCTTCATCCATCGTTTGTTTACGTTAATTTCCAGAAGTCACTCGCTAATAGTTTCCGTTAAAGACCGTTAAATATGGTATGCGATGACTGGTCAGGAAGCAACGTGTAGTCTGACATGTGTCTTGTCCATGACACAACAAAATTTAAAGAGTCAAAATCACATAATCTGACACAGTGACTATCGTAACAGAAAAAAAAAATCGTGTAATCTGAACCAGGAATTAAAGCGTATTTAATTGATACTACAATAGTCCAACATATAAGTGCTATTTTTTTCCTTATTTACAGGTGAAAACTGTAAATTTTAAGACCCTGTGATTCATAGGTTGCATGACAGTTTAGTATGGGAGTCGTCAGGGTTTCAGTGCACAAGATCATCTGAAAACCAATGACATCTTTACAAACAGCCAACATCTTTTAATCCCCCTGCTGATTGCAAGAAAATGGTGAAATAAGAAAAATGTGGACCCTTTTTGAGTAAAGTAGCTTAATTTGTCGTCTTATAATCCTTGAATTGTATCGTTGGCTCTTTGACGAATTGCTTTTGTTGAAAGCAACTTTCTCACAGTAGGTCAGAGGTGGTTAAAAGGTTTCCAGCCATCTGTGACCACATAGAAACAAGCTTGATTAGCATTTGATCCCTAACCTATAACTGCACCAAACCACTGGAGTAGCAGGAGAAAAGCATGCTGTTAAACACAACCAACACATTAACTAAATCTATTAATGTGATTTCCACCGAGGCAGAGCCGTTTCCTTCATAATGGCTCTTCTCCTGCTGACTGTTTCACAAAGTGGAAAGAGAAGGAATGTTGCCTCATTCCCTGGAGGCAACAGCCGAGACAACTGCTGCTCTATTTGTGAACTGCAACCAAAATAACAAGTTAGTGTATTGGACCCAAGTGGCCAATCAGTGGCTAGAACAGGGGTCAGCGTCCATTAGAAGGGTCTAAGTGTTGCTAATGCAAGCGAAGGACCTCAGGGCTGGCTAAACATGGGTCGTCTTGCACAATCTGATCTGGCCCTGAAGGTGTTAGAGAGGACTTATTTAGAGAGGAAAATTGTCTCTAAGATAGCTAAAAGAGGGCAGAAAAGTGATAAAAGCATCCCATTTGACATCTCTTGGGATTCATTTGTTTTTAATTAGCCATGCCTGCTATGATAATGATCTACAGATGTATGCTATACTAAAAAAGGAATGCTTTAACTTTTAGTATTAATGATTACGTTCATGACAGAGTCCAGATCAGATGTTCGGCTGTAAAAAAGGTCAATTTTTCAAACCAAGCTCTTTCCTATGAAAATTATCGTTTATTAAATGTCAGATTTTGACTGTACGTCATGATGTACAAGATCATCGGCTCTGTTTCCAAACCTAGTGAGCTGGCTTGCTATCTTGTCTACATAGCCAGCATCCTACTTTCTACAACCTAGAAATTTGATTATTCAAATAGCAATCCACAGAATAGCGATTTTTACGTGAGGGCAAAAAATATTTGCTAATTTTCACGTTGGTCGACCGAACTCACCAAGCTGACCAACGGAAAGTTGCGTGGTTTGTAGCAAGCTTCATACATCCCCATGTTATTGCCGAGACAAATTGACCTATTTTTGCCAGTAAAATATCGCTAATGTGACCGTACTTTAATTGAAATGGCAAATTATGTAAAACACTACTTGTGTATTATTCTAAGCAATATTTCCCTGATGATATGCAATGCATTTTGTAATTGCTTTCTCCAGATAAACCTATAGTACATGATATGCGGACAAAAAGCTGCTTAACATTCAGAAATACCTTGAAAGGGTTTGGTGGTATGTGTACAAATTTAAAACCCAAATTAAAATGCAGAATCTTTGTTAAAAGTGAAAAAAACCCAAGAGATTTTCTCTGGAGGAAACCCTAAAAACACATCTGACCCACAAACATAAATCCCCAGGCTGTCAGGAAGACCAACTCTCGGCTGTTTAGGGGAATTAAGCATATTTATCCTCTTGTGGTCTTGCCTTGTATATCAAAGCCTGCAAAATGGGTGATGAACTCAGTATTTACATTTTATATGTTGATGTGTACATATCAATAATGGAAGTACATGACTGCATGTTTAGAGAGCGCGGAGCCAAACTCTTTCATTGCAGTAATTTCTGGTGCACCTCACCTGAACCACTTTGTGGGACTGAAAATTATGGTTAGGGCTCCGGTATCTGCTTACATAGGCCATTTAGACTACTTCACCAAATCAAAGAAAAGCCTGTATCCATTTGTCTGAACTTGTAGACCCTGTGTGCTGAATGACATTCAGAAACACAAGCCAAACCACGTAAACTACACAAGTCAGAGCTTAAGACTGTGTCGCTCCATTGTATTTAGCCATGTACATTACCCATGACCACCTATGGTGCCTTGTCATCTTGAATATATTTGTCTGCACACTTTTCATTTATTGTTGTTTACAAAAGCAACCTCTATACTAAATTTGCGGAGACATTTTCTCTACAAAATTTCCCAGGGGATTCCAATAGGAATCTGCACAATTGGCTTTTTGTGTGAGGGTGAAAATTTCCCCACACGGTTTTTACTCACATTCAAGTTGATCAGCGAATTATCAACGTTGAGCCACAGAAAACTGCTTGGTTTGTAGATAACAATTGTCGGAGCTGTGCTACATACACCCCCAGATAGCAAACTGACATTGAATCAACGTGGAAATATGACATCGAAACAACGTTGATCTGACATTGTTTTGCTCATCGAATTAACGTTGAACCAACGTCAGACGCGCCATTCTTTCAAAACTAACAGAAAATCATCTTGAAATTAACACGTTGTTTCAACGTTATGAAAGCAAACCAATTTTCGATTTCATTTAGCTTTGAAGAATGCCGCGTCTGACGTTGGTTCAACGTTAATTCGATGAGCAAAATCAACGTTGTTTCAATGTCATGAGAGACGTCGTTTCCACGTTGATTCAATGTCAGTTTGCTGTCTGGTCCTCTACACTACTAGACTCTTTTGCATGCAAAATCTTGCTAAATTTGCATCATGCTGCGGACTATGATTCCTCAAAGCATGCATCTTGTTACAGGTGAAAAAAAAAAAATCCCACAGATGCACACTGAAGGAAAAACCTGAGCCAAATCTAGAAACTTGAGGCCAGTAAACTACATTAATGCACATGACAACCCTGCTTACTGGTCAAAAAGAGTTTGCTGATCCAGCAAAAGCTCCCCTCGGGAAATGAAGCACTTTGGTGGAGACATCCAATATCAGGATCAAACCACATAATTAAGAAGTGAATGGGCCAATAGCCCAACCCAGCTAATATCTTTAATGAGTCTCTCTCGTATTGTTGGAGAACAAACCCAACCCAACCTTGGCTGCCAGTTAAAAGCAGGATTACTCAACTAATCCCTGGAGAAGTGTTGGACCGTCTCCTTCAGCTGGAGTGTTTTTCAGGTGTCTGCCTGCATCTGCTGATGCACACATTAAACCTGAAGCACATCGTGTAACATTTACAAAGAAAACCACAATTCGTGCTGGGGAAACCGATTAGGGATCTCACTGGCGTTACGACTTCTCAATGTCTGATGAACTTTGGTGCACACAGTACTCAAAATAAGAGGATATCTATCCATTTAAAAGCATTGTTATAAAAAGTAGCATTGCTGATCCTGATTTAAAGTTCTTCGCGTCTTATCCATCAGTGTGAATACTTTTAAAAAAATTAGTTCACTTCAGAATAAAAATTTCCTGATAATTTTCTCACCCCCCCCCCCCCCCCCCCCCACCTTAATCCGTACATATTTATTTCTTTCTTTCTTCGGTCGAAAAGAAATGGAGGTTTTTGATGAAAACATTTCCGGATGTTTCTCCATATAGTGACTCCAGTGGGGTCTATCGGGTCGAAGGTCCAGATGTGGGTTTCAGTGCAGCTTCAAAGTCTCGGAATAAGAGTCTGATCTAGACAAACTAGCCGACATTTATAATAGAGCCAGACCGATATATCGGCAGGCCGATATTATCGGCCGATATTAGGCATTTTCCAAACTATCGGTATCGGCAGTTATAATGGCCGATAAATGAATATTTCAAAAATAAATTAAAAACGGACGAAACACGCTTGAACCATGTCATGAGTGTTGGAGTTGTATAGTTTGTCCACCAGAGGGCACTCTACACCATCCCTGTTGGCATCACTCGTTTATAACGCGCCACACATTCTGCAAACTGCTGATCCAGCCAGATTTGGGCAGAGAGAACCAGTTATCCGCGAGTGAGATCATCGGTGAAGTGTGTTCATGGTGAGTTGGTCACATTATCATATTATTTTAGTTAAAACTCATACATAACTACAAATAACTAATGTTAGGGAAATCTGTTAATGTTTTGTTGCACGTTTCTGAAAAAAAAATATATCAGCCGATTATCGGATTTTAAAACCAACAAATATTCGTATCGGTATCGGCCTTCAAAATCCTTTATCGGTCGGGCTCTAATTTATAACAAAATAAACATTTATATACTTTTAACCACATATGCTCTTCTTCCTCTAGCTGTGATGCGTCATCAGGTTGAAAGGTCACACATGTTCTTGTTCAAAAAGAAAAGGGTAGAGTGAAAAACTCCTTCTCCCTAAACTTCAAAATCGTCCGAAATCGTTGTTTTACCTTTTATTTATTTATTTAGTAAATAGCGTTTGCACATGGGCTTTGTAAACACAGGGTCGGTTCTTACGCCTACGTCACGCTTGACCTTACAACCTGATCACGTAATGTGTGGCATGTCGCAGAGCTAATGCAAGACCAGCATTTGTGGTTAAAAGTGTTTATTTTCTTATAAATGTCCGCTGGTTGGTCTAGATCTGACTCTTATTCCTCGGCTGGATCGTGAGGCTGCACTGAAACTCACATCTGGACCGCCGACCCGTTGGACCCCATTGGAGTCGCTATATGGAGAAACATCCTGAAATGTTTTCCTCAAAAACCTTCATTCCTTTTCAACTGAAGAAAGAAAGACATGAACATCTACAGTAGGATGACGTGAGGGTGAGTAATAAGTAATACGTGTAAGACAGGCCTATCGCTATTGGACAGCTTCCAGGAGCCCAAAGGCACAGAAAACTGATTTTCCACATGCTTAGGAAAGTCATGCTTTCTGTCCGATGTCCTTCAATCCAGTTCCTGAACTGCTCTTAGGGATGGAAACTGCAACCTGTTGCGTTTTTTACGATCTCTGCGGGCAGTGCGATACATTACAAACCCAAAGTATTTGATTATAGCATCTGTGCGTTAGCGATCTATGAGTGTGCCACATATGTGTGTGATTTAGGAGCAGAAGAAAGCAAGCCAAGAGCAAACTTGATATTATCATCAGCGTCGTGACCAGCTTGACTCACTCAACCGAGCCGCGGTTCCAAAACGCTCTGTATCAGCCTAAATATCTGTGTTAAAGTCGGTTTCGGCATACTTGTAACAAAACAAAAGCATGTTTTCATGACCGAGCAAGACTATCCTCCTTAAATGGTTTAGAACTAGTTTAAACACTTTAGCCATGCAATGAGGTGTACTTTCGTTCAATGTTTATGTAGAACAAATTAAACAATTGAGTTTAAGTGCTGAGTGCATTTAAGTGCATGTTGCAATGTGCTGTGCAAAGATAATTACAAGTGTTGTGAACATTAACGGTCTTCTGAGACTCTACAATCTGGACGCTTTTCACATTTTTTTTAAGGAGGAGCAAAATTCTCTTCAGCGGAAAGGTCACATGGGAATTCGGCACAGGTGGTTTTCATTTTCACCCTCATCTGGAGAATATGTGCTCCTTCATCCAGACTTCCCTCTCTCTCCTCATCCTTTCCTTTAGCCGGCGCTCGGACACCTTCTGATTGATTTCATTGAGTTCGTATCCTCACCTGCGTTCCTGGGTTGTAAAAGCTGCAAATCTGTGACGGATGAGAAAGAGGTCACTGACCAACTTATTTGCTCAGAATGACAATAGACCTCATAGTAACTTATCTCAATGGGTTTGAGTTCAACTGGTTTACCTTGTAAAGACCTGTTAGCATTCCCATTCATCTCAATGGCAGCTCCTTTGGTGGTGCTGGACCTCCGAAAGTACGTGATCTGTATGAAAACGGTGATTTATATGTTGCTTGCAAAAAAAGTAACACACTGACAAACTTTAATGGCTATCCAAGATGAAATATGCTTACCTGTTTATCTGACCAAACGCGAAATATTTGTAATGTTGACACCTTAAAACAAAACCAATGACCATAAAAAGTGCTCAAAGCCAATCAAAACCCACCATCACATGTAGCACTTTGTGTTAGTGCCTGTGTACACGTGTGGATTTTGCAAGTGATATTACTTGAATTTCTGCACCTCCTGTAAAGAAATAGAATTGATTATTATTATAATCAATCATAACAATACAACGCAATCAGTCAGGCTGTGAACTACCCGCTGGTTTATTTATAGCCGAGACAACGATCCAAATGTGCTAATGAAGAGAAATAATTCGAATCAGATCTATTACTTAACTTTAACCAGGGAGAGCAAACCGCACACAGCTTCACCCCGAGAAACTCTCACGGTCACGGTGGCCACCTGAGCGGGACATCACATCTGCTCTGAATTACTGCCGTGGATCACAGGACCCAATGTGGCTCACATTAGGGAAAGCCATGGCGCTGCCCGGTCGGAAATTGATTCCTATTCTGCGCAGGATGATCTAATTACTCGACAATTCTTCAGTTACGAAGGCTTGACCAATAACATCCCACAAACTCCCCGCAACCACAGACGCCTCCCCTGTGTTTGTTCAAGACACCCCTCGACCAAACACACACACACGTGTTCTCTCTCACTCATCTGTGCACATTAACATTTCTGTAGTAGATTTGACGTGACCGCAGGCGCATTGATTGAGTTTTGGAGTGTGTTGGTATGAAATTCATTTTAAATCTGGTTTTATTTGGTTTACTGCTGTCAAAGGCTGATTTTAATTATGTTTATACCCATTTTATTTGAGACTTAACATTTTTTTCTTCCTCTACTTCAGCTGTAAATTTGCCTGCTAGACCTCTATTGTAAGCTTATTGTAAATGTATGTATATATTTTTATTGAATTTTTTATTGTATATAAGTTTATTGAAGTTTATTGAAAGAATTTCTGGTACAGGATTACACAATCCTCTATTCCAGACTTTAAAAGATACAAACTAGATATATATACATATATACAAATTCACATTTTGATTTTTTTTAAAGAAAACACATTCATTTCATAAATTGTCAAACATCCTAAATAAATTACATCAAATTAATTACTTAGTTACAGACAAACTTTATAATTATACATAACATGTATAAATATGTATGTATACAAGTAAGTTTGCATGCTTGTATGCATGTATGTGTGTGTGTGTGTGTGTATGTATGCATGTTTGCTTGAATGTATTTACATATGTATGTATGTATACAAGTATGCATGTAAGTAAGAAAGTATGCATGCTTGTGTCTGTGTGTATGTATGCATGCTTGTATTTATGTACAGCATGTATGTGTGTGTGTGATGTATGTATGCATGCTTGTATGTATGTATGTACGTATGCAAGTATGCATGTAAGGAAGAAAGTATGCATGCTTGTATGTGTGTGTATGTAGGCATGTATGCAAGTATGCCTGCTTGTATGTATGTATGCAAGTAAGTATTCATGCTTGTATGTACTGTATGTATGTATGCATGAATGGATAGTTTGTATGGATGTATCTATTTAGGGAAGTATGGATGAATAGATGGATGGATGTTTTAATAAGGGGCATAAAACAGCATCATTGCAGCCGTCAACAGTACAGCAACAATCTTTAAATAACGTAAATGTACATTATATTACTCTAAATAAACATTGTAATAATGCAGAGGAACCTCTAAATGATGTCAACGAATCAAAAGCGCAGTGCGATTTCAACGTCAAGAGCACTTTCAATCTTATTGAAATCTGATGCAATTTGCGTAATTCGCCTGTTCAGCCGGAGTGTGTGACGTTGGGAATTCGGTGTGTGTGTGTGCCCTTCAGATTTCCGAAATGATCCCTAATGCCGTTTTATCAGGTGGGCCTAATGAAAGGATCAGTGCTGTATCCTGACCCCGGGGACAGTTGAAAGAGCCCCTTCTCCCAGATAGCAGGCGGTAATGGCTGAAGCTGATGTTATCTGAAGGAACCCACAGGAAGGAACAAAGACGGACACACACTCACTCGCTGTTCTCGCTCTATGTCTGATAGGCCTCCTTTCCATGCGTGGCGTCCCTGCCAACAACTGCCTAAAATGGGCCTAAAAATGTAATACATATATGGGCTTCAGGTGTAAGAGCTCCTTAAGGCCACAACATATAAACACTACATTCAGATTCATCAATCAGAATGAATTCAGTCCGATCGAAACAAAAGTTGTGCATGTAAACGTAGCCAGTGTTCGCCAACGCTTTTGCGCTTGCAATGCACCGGCCAAGGTTTCCTCCCGTCTCTTTATCCACGAGTGCCTCAGCAAACACAGATAAGCGTCTCCCGAGTGCACCTTTCCTCCCGGGAGAACTCCCTGACCCAGTCGCGGTGGGTCGTCGCATGCGCTCCGAATGCTGATAAGTTTCCCATTCATCTCGTCCGCCCCCCTCGCCGCCCCACAACCTCTCTTTCACTTCATATTTTCATGCCGTTCCATTGACTTTCTCGTCCTTTCAGGCGGTTTTTAATCCCGGCCTCAGTGTCCAGCTAGGCCCTCCACAGAGCTGTCTTTATTCTGGGCTTATTGCGCGTCCGCTGGCTGGTTTATCTCCGGCCCGCAGAGAGTCTTTTCAGGCCTGCTCTTAATGACCTGGGGAAGCTCACATGCTCGGCTTCCCAGGACTGCAATAACCCGATGAGGTCAGGGTGGAAAAAGACAGGGAGAAGGGAATTAAAAAGATAGGGTTTGACAATCTTGCTTTGGGAGGAGTGTGTGCACTTAAAGGAATAGTTCACCCAAAAAGTTGTTCAGAGTGACCATGACTGTCAAACAGTTGCTCAGAAAAAGAGTTGCATGCATTTGACAGATGCTTGTAGATATACACTTTATAAGTGCATCATGCATCAAACTGTGCTCTGCTGCTTCACCAAATGAAATGAAAGCATAGGGGTTACAAATGAACAAATAAAGGCTTTTGGGTTTTTAAACAAACTAAATGAGGACAGAAGTGTATTTTTTGGGATGCATGAATCTATTCTCACCTTCAGATTTGGTGAAGGAGGTGCAGATGGGCTCCGGCATCAGGGTCGGGATGATGGTCAGCTGAATGGTTGCATAACACACTATTGTAGTGACGTGACGTGGTAATGCTGTGCTATACTGCAGGGCTCTGAAGGTTATCCGGCAGTTTAGTCCTTGCAATTTCACTTGGGAACAGCGAGCTGTTTCTATATTTGTCCCTCAGCGGTTACCGCATACGACGCAACTCACCAACAATGGGTCCTTTCATGCGTAATGCGTGGTCTACTAAGACTAGAGAGCAGGATTGAAAATCCTAATTATATAAAAAACAGGCTTAAGAGCCATTACCCCACAATGACAAGTGCTTGACTGTTGCAAAAAAAAAAAAAAAAGTTGACTAAATCTTTTTGGAGATGTCCTCAGAGGAGAAATAGACTTGTACAGAGCAGCAGTAATATAGAAATACTGTAAAATAAATAAATCTAGTAGGCTATTGCGATCTCAATTATATTTGAACTCGTTCCCCACCAGCGTTTTTGAAGGAAGTTTCCAGCTATCGCCAGTGTTTTTGACCATTTTCACAAAGGTTTTATGCCCCCTTTGCTGAATGAATATCTGAACATGTAATATATCAAAAGAAGGGCTTCTGCTTTTAAACAAACAAACAAAAAAAGTTCTATTTTAGATTCATGCATTTTTTTATTAGTACTTGAAGGGGTACGTTTCATTAAAAAGCAACATTTGGAGCAAATATTCAACCCATATACAACCACTACAGCAATAATTTTATCGACGGGCAAAGTTTGCACAGAAATGTATGATTTTCCCATCCTCGCCTACCTTGTCTTAAAACTGATCATACGACGCGACGCCTCCTCGATGGCGATGCTTTGTCGACTACATGCTCTTCTTGTTGTAATGACGCATGCGGCGGCCGCGGTGCGACACTGGTGGCGTGTGTTGCCAGATTGGGTGTTTTTTCCGCTACATATTAAGGCCTGTTTTAAGTGTGTTTATGGCTATGGAAGCTTGTTTCCGCCACTGAATAAAAAAAAAAAAAATAAATAAATAAATAATTGCGACTTTTTATCTCACAATTGTGAGATATGAAGTCGATATTCTGAGAAATAAAGTCACAATTGTGAAATAAAAAGACAGAATTGAGACTTTTTATCTCACAATTCTGACTTTATATCATGCAATTGTGACTTTATATCACGCAATTGCAATGTATCACGCAATTGTGACTTTATATCCCACAATTGTAATATATCTCACAATTCGGACTTTATATCATGCAATTCTGACTTAATGTCACGCAATTGCAATATATCACGCAATTCTGACTTCATATCACACAATTGCGACTTTATATCTCACAATTCTGACTTTATATCATGCAACTTTATATCATGCAATTGCGACTTTATATCACGCAATTCTGACTTTGTCTCGCAAGTCTGACTTAACACGCAATTGCAACTTTATATCATATCACGCAATTCAGACTTTATGTCTCGCAAGTCTATCACACGCAATTGCGACTTTATATCATGCAATTCTGATTTTATATCTCGCAATTCTGACTTTATTTCTATATGTAAACTCGTTCAATGAACGCGTTCAGGCACAACACTATATCTGAAAGATCTGACAACTTACAAAGAACTGCCCTTAAAGTCTTCGTTTTCTCAACTCAAACAGCAGTTAATGACCTTTTGTTCTTCTCACTGCACAGAAAAAGAGAGCGAAATGCAAAGAAACCTTGAACTATCAGAATTGCATCTTTGCAAGTTGAAGTTCATTCAAATCGCAAACCTCAACTAAATACTGTAGCTAACATGAGCTTAACTAGCAAACACCCCCACTTAAAGGCTTTAAATATGATGCATCGCAGCACAAAATATGAGGTTCAGTCGTTCACAGCGCTAATTAGCCACTGATAATTGGCGAGAGTGTATTGACGGAGAGATTTGGGCTTGTGTTCAGTGTTGCTCTCTCTATGAATCGAGTCGTTTCAGTTGTTAGGCTGCTTATCTGCATCAGCGCTTTCATTTATTACCAAACTCAAGAAACAAGGAGCGTCTGACTCCCAACCAGCTCGTGGATCAATGCTGGGACCTTCATTGGAAAAGAGTGAGAGAGTTTCATCTCAAAGATGCATTTCCTGTTAAAGCAGGAAGTTGGGGGAGGGGTTATCAAAGGGCTCAAAAATCCATTAAATAATAAGCAGGTGCATAAATGCTAATTTAAATCTAAACAGACTTTTAAGTTTTAAAAGCACAAACTTTATGTTAATGTTAATGTTGTTTATTCAAAGATGTTTGAGAACAAGATAAGTTAAGGGCTCATTTTCTTTCCAAAAATCAAAAACCGACCAGCTATTTCAGTATTTTTTATATACTATCATAGTACTTATAAAAAAGCTTATACAATTTCCGTTTTGAAATTGTTATGAGCTCTTTCTATTTTATTAGTTTTTTATTTGATTTCTAGGCCTATATAAATTATTTTTTATGTCTGTTTAAGTCATTTTTAGTGCTTCAATTTAAGTAACTTACTGCAAATAACTGAAAGTTTTTTAAGTTTCAGTCATGTAATATTAATATTGTACGTATTTCAGCTTCATTTTAATTACCAAAAATGATTTTAATAGGTTAAATTGGGCTAGTTTTGATCTGCTATGTTACTAGCCTAGCCAAGGCAAACCACAGAAACAATATCTTTAAGTAAGCCTATACGTTTTTCATTTAATATTTACATTTTGTTTTATTTCAGCTTTATTTCAATAACCAAAGCTGCTTTTCATCAGTAATATAACAAATCTAAAGCCGCAGATCTGCCGTGTTACTAGCCTACATCAAGAAAAACCACAGAAATATATATCTTACATATTTCAACAATGTAAAAAAACTTGATGAATGATTTCCAAATTACACAGCTGAGGAACAAAGTGTGTATGTGTGTACATGTCGAGACGCCACTTTGTGCAAATATCCAGATAGTGTCCGATTTCTGAATCCGTGGGATCTGTTTTCTATTTGTGTTGACAACATGAAACTTTATTCAAGAACAAAGAACAATAAAATGGAGAGAGACAGAGAGTGTGTTTTGATATCCACCGATTTTAATTACCGAATCTAAACGGGGGAATTCCATAAAGTGATGAATTACAAGATAAAGTGGAAAGCGGTTTAAAGGGCCTCCATCAGGGATGCACAGACATTCCCGTCGTCTCCGGGTGGGATGGCGTCACTTATTCCATTGGAAAATCAATGGAAGTGAGCCAAAGTTTGTAATCCTGCTTGAGTTGGTGTTTGAGGAGCAAAGACTGACAGGAGATCATCAGGAGCTTTCTGACAGAACATCTCACTAACACCTCAGACACATTCACTGTGAAGCGTGTGTGTGCATCTCCTCCTAAACATACAGCAAATCTTTCTCTTAGATGTTAGCATGTTCTTAATCATGTGATCAAAACAATATACACACAAATATTGGGTAAAACAGTGCATTTAAAATGCGATTCAACCGTTTTTTTACTGACTGTGGATTAGAGAAAGTAATATATCAATAATCATGCCAACCTGAGGGATTTCTACAGTGCTTGTTGCAATGCATTGTGGGACTGTCTTCTCACGCATGAAGACACTCTCCGCTCCTCAAATACATAAAACACTAGCCTCTATATGATTTATAGTATATAATATATAATTTATAATATATATATATATATATATATATATATATATATAACAAACACCCTAGCAACCACCCAGAATACCCTAGCAACCTCCTAGCAACACCATAGCAACCACCCAGAACACCCTAGCAACCGCCTAGCAACACCCTAGCAACCACCCAGCAACCATCCAGAACACCTTATCAACACCCTAGCAACCAACAGAACACTCTAGCAACCACTCAGAACACCCTAGCA
Organism: Pimephales promelas; assembly: GCF_988280905.1. Lineage (NCBI taxonomy): Eukaryota > Metazoa > Chordata > Actinopteri > Cypriniformes > Leuciscidae > Pimephales > Pimephales promelas. The sequence goes on from NC_142793.1 coordinate 23,598,129, forward strand.
ACAACCTAGCAACACCCTAGCAACCGCCTGCCAACACCCTAGCAACCACCCAGAACACCCTAGCAACCAACTAACAACCCCCTAGCAACCACCCAGAAGACCCTAGCAACTGGGTGGTGAGTTTTGCCACTGGAAGCACCACTTCACATTTTCTTCTTCTATATAGTGTTTCTTGTGTAAAGAAAAAGCTGTACTTATTTATCCATTGCATTGCAAACAAGCAGAAACGATCCACTACGAGGTTTTACCAACAGTTTGAGGATCTAATGGAGTCTCAAGCTCAATTTTATATACTTAAGTTTTCATTGGTTAAATATTCGCAAAAACCCAGAGACAGGTGTTAAGGGTGAGCAATAGTAGTGATTTATGTGAAAAAAAGACGAAATATGGAGATTTTGAAGGTTTCTGACCGACAGCGACACGAGTGCCTGTTAAAATGCAACTATCAACCCAATTAAATCTTCACTCACATATTTTTCCAGGATTGTTGTCGAGAGTCGCTCTCTCGCTGATATCTGATGATTCTGGAGTTAATTACTTAAAATGCAATTTATCATTGTGCAAGAAAGAGACAGCATTAAGCGTTTGTGTCGGGTTTTGTTTTAATGCTAAACATTACAGTAGAACTGCATACATTACGAACCGCCCGGACACGATGTAGAACCTCCAATCAGAGGTTCCCCGATCTCAAATGATTATTTGATTGGTTAAAATTAATTGCTCTAATCTTTTATAGACATATTCATATCTATTTTTTTTTTTTTGCCAAATTGTTTAAAATTGTCATTTTGAACAGAAAAATAGCAATTAGATTCCAAATTGTGCAGCCCTTGGACATATGAGGTGTGTAAGTGAGTGTTTGCATGTGTGTCTGTGTGAGAGTGAGTGCGTGAGTGTGTGCATGTGTGTGTGGCTCAAGGCCAAGCATGCAGTCACGTCTGGAGGTTAGAGTGTAATTTCTCTTGATGTTCTAAAAGGTGTCATTAACACATGACCTGTGGAACCTCTCTTAACCTCATGGCTGAGGTCAGAGGTCAACCGTTTCACTTTGTAATGTGAGTGTTGAGCTGGAAGAACAGAGAGATCACTGATATAAAACTCATATCCAGACGCTGAGTCACACATGGCTAACGTTTCTTCTCAAAGACCGAAACGCATTTAATCTACATCACAAGCTAAAATAATGCTTCTTGACAGACTAATAATACTCAACAAAAACTCTTACAAAAACAGTTCTGTGATAAAGGCATGGTACTTAAATATAGAATATCCAAACCTTTTTGCCATCAAAAACGCTTAACCACAGTTCTGTGTTGAAGTCTATTGAAGTCTTTAGTAAGAGCAACTGGACACTATCTGAGATGATCAGATGAAGATCTCAGATCTAAAAGTCCTCAATAAACATCGAGTGTCATAAAAGCCCAAAACTTGTCTGGGATCAGCAGTGAAAGCCTCAGGTGTGTGTTCCTGTGCATCTCTGCTTGAGATCGATGGTGGATCAGGAACGGATAGGGCCGAGCAAACACACGTGTGTTGGATAAGATCTACACACCCTCGCTGAGTTTTATCATTTTTTGGATTCCATTTTGTAATGAAAAGAGCATGTCTAATTATTTTAAATCGTGAAACTTAATAAAAAAACATAATAAATGGCAATAAAAAATGAACAAAAAAAATGAACAGTTGTTTTTTTCCAATTCCATGTTTTCTAAATTGTTATTTCTTCTGCAATTTAATGGTTTAATTAAAATGTTTCAATTAAGAAACATGTCTCAATAATTTATTAAAAATGTAACAAAACGTTTTATTTTACGGCCCTATGGAATCCGCTTTATTTTTCCCAAATTCTGTTATTTTTCTAGATTAAGTTTTAATGAATAAAACTTTAGCAATCAAAAAGAATGTCTAATTCATTAAAATCATGACACTTATAAAACTTAAGAACAATTTATTAAAAATGCGAGAAAAGAAAATCACATTTCTAGGGCCCTGTATCTTTTTTCATAATTACATTTTACTTTTCCTAAATTCTCTTTATACTGTTTAGCATGTTTAGCACGGGCTATATTAACAGTAGCCCGTGCTGTGATTTGATTAAGTGTAAAACACAACTTTATTTTATTGAATATTCACATATTCATCCTGAAAAAGAGCTAATAATTTGAATTAAAAGAATTAAAAACATCTTCATTCACTCGATTTCATTTACTCTATAATCTGATTTCGGGATCATTGAGACCGGAGAGATTTGGCGGAAGGGAAGATTTTCAGTGAATAACAACTTGAGATCACTAAGCATGCGTCCAAATGATTAGTCTGAATGCTTTAAAGCTTCAACCTAGCATCTCTGCAGCGGTGAAGATTGCTATCCGGCTAATTGAAGAGTACATCTAAAGAAAGTTTAGTTCTGCTCTGGAAGTGTCAAACAAACACTTCAGGAAAGAGCAGATTACAGGGATGTGGATTACACTGAACTCTTCGGATGAAAAGCTAACGATGCGCCATCTTTCGCAGTCGCTAGCATCTCATTCATTTACTACAGCGATTAGCATGGTTAAAGCTGGAGGGTGAGCGGTTTTATAAGATGCATTCATGGACAAAATCCAAAACGGTGTTTGTGAGATTCATACCTGAGAGAGCTTGATTAATACTGTCAAATAAGAGGTTGCTCATTTGTTCTGGAATAGCTAGCGCTAACAGCAGGAGGGGCATAAACCACTTCCAGATCCGGTGTAGTGGAATAATCAGATTGTGACAGCGTTAATACCGCGGCCAGTGTGTTTACCGCAGTAAATGACTCTTTCAGACGACGGGGAGTCTCCACAGCTCACGGCCCACAGCCTTCCGCTCCAGCGCTGGGAATCTCGCTCTCACGCTCTTCCACTCCTCCTCCTCCTCCGGAATTACAGAATCCTGGCATTCCATGCAGGATCCAGGCCGGCACCCGAATGACTCAATCATCACGGATTTCTGCGTTAAATTCCACCGTGGAATTCCGCTATTCCAGACCAGGCTCATTATGATTATTAAAACTAAAAAAAAAAAAAAAGACGTTACTTTAACTATAATCAAATTAATAAATATATTTCAAATAGATGCCGAGGCAAGATTTATCATTTTAATTTAGTTTTAACTTGATGTACTAAAATAACAAAAACAAAAAATAAGTTACTTTTAAAAATAAAATAAATTAAATAAAAATAAAAATAAAACCTAGATGCCAAGGTGACATTTTTACTTTTAATTTAGTTAAATTTGATGTAGGCTACTAAAACAATGTTACTTGAAATAAGATAATGTAATAAATAAATAAATATACAAATATTTCAACTAGATGCCGAGGTAACATTTCTCATTTTATTTAATTTAATTTGATGTACCAAAATGACTTTAAATAATTTTAAAACTAAAACCAAAAAATAAAACACTGTCATTTCATTAAATAAAATGTAACTGAATTTAGATAAATAATTATATTTAAAATAATTTGTTTTAACCTGATGTAGGCTACTAATAATGAAAATGAAATTAAGAAAAGCTCAAGTTTAGGCAAACAAATCCACCAAAATGAGTAAAAACTTGAACTAAAAAATATACGGTGGCTGTAATAACACAAAGCATCAATATCAGAGGACAGTTTAACTTGCATAAACACATTTCGGTACACTTTGTAATGTTGCCTTGTTGTTGTGAAAGCGAACCAAGCCAAGAAGAAACTGCGACATTGTGAAAATCCAAGGCTCTGTTTCGGAGCAAAGCAAATGATCAACAGGTTGAAAGGAATGAGTCTGGATTACAACGCTTCGCTGCTCTAAGTGTGTGTTTCATTCACTGCAGGATCGAGCTCTAATGATGCCACACATGGAGGCTGTTGTTTGTGGATCAGGAGACGTGGCATGAGGTGCAGTCTACCAACCCTTATAAATTTAACATATAATTAATATTACCCCACACCATGACTGAACCCCATCTACCCTCTCTGAGGCAGTCTCCAAACACACCTAAAGCTGCTCCAACACACTAACACTTACATAATAAATCAGCATAACATGTCTATGTTTAGAATGTTCAATTTTGCAGAATGACATAAAAAATGTTGATGGCCGATGCATATACCGATATCTGGCCGATATTAAACTGATAATCATATATGAGTCATTACAATGTTTCATGTAAAGGGGACATATCATGAAAATCTGATGTGCTATGGTGTCCCCAGTGCTTCCAACAACCCAGAAAACATGAAATCGTGAAACCCACTAATAAAGTAAAGCCTTTCTCTGCAAGCATGTCAAAAAATAAGATGATCAGATTTCACTCTCCTTCTGACGTATGAAGATGATCTTATTATAATATTACCGGCCCTTAATTAATTGCATTATTTGGTGCACTAGCTTGTTAACGTAGTCACTCTACAGATTAACTAAATGAGTGCATGTCATATTGCTTTATTAAACCCAAATTTCCCAAAACATAACGCATGAGTACCCTATGTCTGAACTGCTCAGGTGTCTCGTCCATTGCAGATCACAGCAGTGACACTGAAGAGCTAAAACACACTGGAACCCAGCGCTGTGTTTCTCACTGATTCGCTGCTTTTGTCACACAGCCCTTTTATATCACAAGCTAAAGACTCTTTGAAGACTTTCATAAATCCAGCGGCTCTGTTTGTTTAGCTGCTGCGTGTGTCCGTGCGTCTTTTCAAACTCCAGACTGTGGAAAGCCGAGCAGATTGTGTTTGTACATCCGTGAGAAGGGCCGAAACCTGAACAAGGGATGAAGAACACAGAATCTACAGCGTTTCACACCGTTTATGTCAATTCTAGTCAGGCGAATGTAAACACCATCCACAAAAGCCGTATTTCCTCGACATCACAAAGAAAGCATTAGCAAACACCCTTTCAAAGACTTCATGGCTTCATTCACTCATTATATCACTGTAAGACTTTTCCATTTGTCTTACTGTGGCTTTATAGATATAATAGACTGCAGGTATGATATACAACAGAACGGCTGCATTCGGTATAATACACTATAATCCATTATTAAGAAATCTTTCTTGACAAAAGTCAAGATAAAACCACATAAAATGTAATTATACATGCTAAAACGGATCATTTGACAGCACTCACTGAATTGAACATGCTAAGTTATGAATGAGGTCATGTGACCATTACATTTTTAAACATTTATATTCCATAACTATTTAAAACATAAACAACAATAATAGTTGTTGACCAAATAATGATGGTGATGCAGAGAAATTATTATTTACAAAAAAAATTAAGGTAAAAAATAACACATAAAACGCCTTAAACTACATAGCAACACCCTGTTAACCACCAGAACACCCTTAAAATGGCAAAGCAACATAGTAAAAAGTTCAGAAAAAAACATAACCACCCAGAACAGCTTTCAGAAACAAATTTCATAACAAATATATATATATATATATACACACAGTATATTAAAAATGTTTTGAGGAAAAAACACCAAAAAATGTCCTTGATATTAACAATATATAAATGTATAGTTAAAAAGTCTGAGTGAGAGGCGAACACTAAATAAAATAACTCATCCAAAAAGCTGATTCAAACTTTCTATAATGAAGAATATTAAATGTTTTAACTATTATAATCTATCCTTCAAACTTTAACTTTATCCTTCAAACTATTCTTCGTTTTTCTTTTAATAAACACATGAAAAGGGAACAGAAAAGTTTTTGAAATTGAAAAACCATGCAATATTATTGAAAAACATTGATCTAAACTATCAATGCAATATCATGACAGAGAGAATCACTATATTGAATCTTCTGATCGTCTTCTAGAGAGACTTCTTGTGATGCGAGTTTCCTGGATTACATCATAAAGAGACGCTTCAGTAACAGTGATATCTGCCCATCAACACACACACCACAGTCATCATGAACGGGGAACCCTGGGTTTATTATAATCAGTGATCGGTCAGCACTGGAGGGAGTGATTTGTGTCTAATCAGAGGTCACCGGCTCAGTTCCACTCCCCTCTGATTCCCACAGTTAAGCCCTGATCAGCTTCACTGACTAGTTCTGCCCTTTAGCCCTGACTTCAGATCAGTCTGAATGCTTTAGGTATAGATGTAGACCCCTTATTAAGCTCTTATTATGGTTCCCTCCATATGCTGTGCTTATCAAATGAACAACGGCAGGACTGTCAGGGTCAAAGGTCAAAGCAATGGGAAATGTATAGCATGAGTGTTCGCTAACTCTGCAGTATTAAGATCAGATGTTACTAGAAATGCTGTCAAAACCCCTAAAAAAGGCCAGACACTTTTATGACATGATGCAAGAATGGTCAAACATAGCTAAAACCAAACAAGTGAAGCTGTTTTCTTTTTTACAGCGATGAGATAACATAGAAACTGCATGAAAAGTGGTCAACACCACATAAAATACCTCAGCAATGACATAGCAACACACTGGCAACCTTAACAAACAAACAAACATATACAAGTCCTTAGCCACACCCTGATAACCACCCAGAATACTATAGAGGCTGCATAGCAATGTGGTAGTAAGTTAAAAAAAAAAAAAACTAGGCAACTGCATAGCAACGCCCTGGCAACCACCCAGACTAATCTAAAACTAGTATAGAATCATTGTAAAAAGTAAAAGCCACATGACAAAACACACTGGCAAAAGGCAACCACCCAGAATACTCTAGACACTGTATAGTAACATGGTAAAAAGTAAAATCCACATCACTCTCAACTCCATAACAATACCCTGGCAACAAAACAGAATACTCAAGAATTCTGCTATTTGTTTTCAGAAAATATAAAAATTATTCAAATAAAATATGTTGAAAAAATATTTTGAGTAAAAACTGAACAGCATAAATAATAAAATAAAATAAAATACATGAAGTACCTTAGCAACAGCTTAGTAACCACCCAGAATACTCTAGGAACTGCATAGCAATGAGAACCCACACAAAAACCCTGGCAACCACTGAGAAACGGAATGGCAACATTCTAAAAAGTAAAAAAAACAAAAAAAACATAAAACCTTGGCAACTGCATAGCAACACCTTGGAAACCACCTACAACACCCAATCATAATGTTGAATTTTGCACAGGCAAACTCTACTCACATGTTCAGAAAACATACAGATTAGCATTTCTTTATTTTAAAGCTCACTGCTGCCCTCTATATGCTGTTGGGGAAACTACAGAAACACTAATAATATAATCAAATAAGAGCACATTCACCGTGGTTCTTTACGTTTTCTTTACTGTAAGCTGTTTTCTGTTGTGTGTTTGATCAGGGTTGGAGCTAAACTCTGCAGGGACAGTGGCCCTCCAGGACCGAATTTGGGGAACCCTGCTTTAAAGCATCAACAACTCTAATGAAATCCATCCCAGGTGTTCAACTTTACTTTTTCATTAATGAAATGACATCACACGTGCACCTGGAGCCCCGTCTCAGTCCAACTTCCCATCAGTTTCTTTCACACTACTAACATATAATCTACTTACTTTTCTGCACAGATGCAGCCATGTAATTATTTGTTTAAAGATATAAACGAGCCGAAAGGCCCTCTGGTGGTGTATACATTAAAACTATGACAGATGTGTATAAAACATCCTCTAATACGCTAAAGCCAGCTGTCCCGAGTCAATGGGCCACTGCGGAAGTCTTTGTGTTGAAGCAAACAGTCCAGCTTGTGTACGGCTGGAATCATTAATGTAGTTATGTGTGACTTAAAACAGGTCAGGATTCAGGGCGCATCCTGTTTTCTGAAAAGCTTTCTCAATGAAGCAGGAGGATTTTGGCATCCAGTCTGAAGAATACAGATAGAACGAGAGAATATCCTTCATGAATAACCCTGTGCATCTGAGAGAGAAGAAAAACACTCTTGCTGTCATTGTACATCTCATTCACTCAAGCTGCCTTAAAAAGAAAAATATTTTCAGCACGACAACCAATCGACAACAAGTTCTTTAGGGGTTCTGAAGCATGGCAACCAGCCATAATGATCTAAAAACTACATAGCAATGCCCTGGCAACCACACAGAATAATCTAGAAACTGTTTGGCAACATTGTAAAAAAACAAAACAAAAAAATGCCTTGGCAACACCCTGGCAACCACCCAGAATAATATAAAAGCTACATAGCAACGCCCTGGCAACCACCCAGAATAATCTAAAAACTACATAGGAACACCCTGGCAACCAGCCAGAATCATCTAAATACTACATAGCCCTTGCAGCCACCCAGAATAATCTAACAACTGCATAGTAACATTGTTAAAAGTAAAACATAAAACACTGTAATATACCTTAGCAACACACTGGCAACCACCCAGAATAATTTATAAACTGCATTGCAACATTGTTAAAAGTAAAACAATTATAATAATCTACACGCACAAAAAATAAAAACTCAAAGCAAAAAAGCAACTGCAGAGCAACGCCCTGACACCCACACTGAATTACCAACAATCTGTTAACGTGGTAAACACCACTCATTTAAAAGTAAAGATTCTTCAACGGTTCTGCAGCCTGACAGTATAGTAAATAACCATAAATCAAGAATGATCTTTTCAAGCAAATTACTAAATAACTCTCTTATAGGTTGATCATGAAATTTATTACCATTAAATCCTAAATTTTGATTAATACCCCACTGTATGTACACCAGTGATTGCACATTTCTGTACACCACAGTGTTCTCATGGTGAAAGACTTAAACTCAATTCTAGTACACCACCTAGTGGTCAAACACATACACTGCAACAGGCTCCTGTTCGCTTAACTATAATCTTTTAAATCTATTCATTTCATTTTAGACACAATTGTGAAAAAAAAAATAGTAGTAGTAGTAAAAATAACAAGAAACATGTGTGTGTGTGTGTGTGTGTGTGTGTGTGTGTGTGTGTGAGAGAGAGTCTCAACACTGTATACATTAATATCAGTACAATGGCTCATAGAGGACTATGATTGGTCCATCTTGACCAGCATTAGTTTCAAGTTACAGGCCCCACACACAGACACATGGGCCTGACTATAATTCAGCAGAATTAAGGTAGGCAGGTTTGGATGACGTGAAGGAGAGTAAATAATGACAGATCTTAAATGTTTGCATGAACTATCTTTTTCAGAAGGCCTACTCCTTGATATTGTAATAAAGTAAATAAACATGATTTTCCTCCATGCAGCTCCATGAGATAAATCTTACTGCTCAGTATACAGTTTGTTCAGTGCACAGTTTGGATCCTTCAGTAAATCAGAGAGCATCTTGACTCCTGATCCTCCCAGACGATTGAATCTCAGATCCAGCTCTTTCAGGTGTGAGGGGTTTGAACGCAGAGCTGAAGCCAGATAACCACATCCTTCTCCTGTCACCTTACAGCGCCGTAATCTACAAACACAAACAGAAACAATGAAGATATCTAAGACTGTGACATCAGAACACAACAAACGCTTGTTAAAACTTAACTAAACAATTACACATCCATTTAATTTATATAGCCTACTAATGAGATCTCTCTCATTTCAAAAACTAGAAGTTCTGCTGAAAGGAGAATATGGATCTATACAGCCATCTTGCAGATACTGAGGCAGAGATGTTCACAAGTCTTTCATCTGAAATTTGAGATTGATGCACATGCTTGGTTTGTGTTAAGCGGTTGCTGTTTGGAGCTCCGTCAAATTGATTCATAATCCTTGATTTTCTTCTTTACACATTTATAATCAAGCAGTTTTTACTTTTACAGCATGCGAACATATCGTCGATACTATACCTTATAAAGACAATCGATTTGCTTTGATATCGCTACTTATATCCAACTTTACACTACTAATCTTTTGCCCGCTAGCATTGCACGCATGGCCTCTCGATCGTCTTATTTAACGTTATGCCCATATCACTGAAAGGAAATGGGTTCTATCCAGGATTTCACTCCTAAATTAGTAGTGATTTTAGTAGTATCACTACTTATTTTTTGTTCATCTGTTAGAATGGCGAATATATCGGATGTGTGTCTAACGTTACCTCTGAGTGCAGGTGAGGGCACATTTGAGCTAGATTTGGTACAGTTAGAGCTGGAGTCCAAGGAGAAGCAGATCTGTGATCTACTAGAGTGGCAAACCGAGCTGCGAGATCGGCGATCAGCGCTCAAAACATCACGCGCCGATGCTCACAAGCCTGCACGGGTCCGGGTCCAACTTTTGAAATGTACGACGGGTCCGGGTCGGTTCGGTGAGGTCATTATGGGTCTATTCCGGATTGGGCATGAATTTTTGAACCCGTGAAGACCTCTACCTGGGTGATCCCACAGCGGAAGACACGAGCCAGGACCAGAGCAAGAATCTCTCCACCCCTCCCGGCCTTCAAGATCTCCACCCGGAACCGCTTCACCCCTCTACATGAGTCGGAACGCGACAACGGCGTGATCATCGGAGGTTCCATTGTCCGTCATGTCCGCGCTACCTCAGGTAAAGGTAAGGTACGCACTCACAGCTTTCACTGCTTAAATCAGTAATAAATTTCCTCCACGCAGCTCTACTACAGAGTGGTTCATGTAGGTTGTCTAAAAACCGAAAGGTTGGTGGTTCAATCCCGGTTGCACCTGACCAAGTGTTGAGGTGTCCATGAGCAAGACACCTAACCCCAGCTGTGTGTGTGTTTGTGTTTGTGTGACACCTAACCCCGGCTTCTACCGACGAACTGGATGGCGCCTTGTATGGCTATGAATTAGTGGGTGAATGGGAGGAAAAATGTAAAGCACTTTGGTGGCCGTTGTGTCTTTGAAAGTGCTATTATAAATGCAGTCCATTTAACAAAGGAAATCTTTTCCTTCACCCAGCTCTACAACATAATCTTTCGACATTTCACTCCCCTGTACATTTGCATATGGTAAGACTGAAGACTGAGATTCATCTTATTGCTCAACATACCTGAGTTTATTCAGTGCACAGTTTGGATCCTTCAGTAAATCAGAAAGCATCTTCACTCCTGCGTCCCTCAGATGATTGAGGCTCAGATCCAGCTCTCTCAGGTGTGAGGGGTTTAAACACAGAGCTGAAGCCAGATAACCACAGCCTTCTTCTGTCACATTACAGCGCCACAATCTACAAACACACACAGAAACAATGAATATCTCTGTGAGAAAGAGAGAGACAGAGTGTGTGTATCCGATATGACAAACAATCAATTTTCTTGTCCCTAATAGTCAACATAATGCAGGGGAAAGTGTAAAATGAACTGCAGCAGTGGTAAACTTGCATCATAAAACAACAACACTCGAACTATAAATGTTAAAAACAATGTCTTTGTGCATTTATTTTGTGCACTCTATTTTAGTGGATGCAACACTGAGGTATTTCTGTATACGAACTGAATGAATCTCAGACCTCAGTATCTTCAGGTGACAGTTTGGGCTCTTTAATCCATCAGAGAGCAGCTTCACTCCTAAATCTTTCACGTTATTTTCACTCATGTTCAGCTCTATCAGAGGTGAGTTTGGGGTCTGCAGGGCCAAAGCCACAGTTTCACAGCAGGTGTCATCGAGAGAACAGTTGGAGAGTCTGTAAAAACAGGATGTCCATGACGGGTACAGTATTGTGAGTTTATCTTGTAGGAACAGTGTTTGTAGTAACAGTGATAGGTTATGTCATGTTCTCTGTGAACATTCAAGATTTCGGCAAAACTGTAAATGTAAATAAACATAAATGTCATCTATTCTGGAACTGATATGACGGCCAAGTGAAAATATCATTTAAATTAATGCCTATAAAATCACTGTTTAGTAAATACACTTTAGTAAATACAGACTTTACTCTCTAAAATGAGTGAAACAATGATACTTCACACTGCATATTATGCTAAAGTTGATTTACAGAGTTAAAAACAACAAGTTTCTTACGTTGCTTTTCTGCAGCATCTCACAGCTGGCAGGAGATTCAGGCGGCCTCCCCCTGATGTCCTGTACATACTCAGATTGAGCTCCTCCAGCACCTCCTCTGACATCAGAAGTACATAAGCCATCAGTGAGTACATGGAGGACGAGAGCTTTCTTTCTGGAGATGATTTGAAGTATCTGTGTATTTCTGTATATAATAAATTGTCATTGAGCTCCAGTAAGCAGTAGAACAGGTTGACTGAAGTTTCAGGTGAGATGGAATTGCTCTTATAGCTTTGTAATTGTTCTTTAATGCGTTTGGTTATTTCTGTGACGCTTTCTATGCTCTTTTCAGTGAGTGTGAACAGGCCGCTGAGCAGTTTCTGATTTGATTCCAGTGAAATGCCCAGCAGAAAACGTAAAAAAAGGTCTAAATGTCCTTTCTGACTTTTCATTGCTTTCTCAACAGCCTTCTTTAGTAAATCATATAAAGCAATATTTTTGACTGGCTTGTCAATGTTGAATGGTGTTTTTCTAAGGAAAAACTGCAGCTCGTCCATGTTCTTGTTCAGGTAGCAGAGGAACACGTGGACGGCAGCGAGGAACTCTTGAACGCTCAGATGCACAAAGCAGAAGACCTTCATCTCATGAAGTCCAGCTTCTTGCTGAAATATCTCAGTCAGCATTCCTGTGGACTCAAAGTCTTTACCCACATCAATACCACATGCTTTCAGATCTTCCTCATAGAACACTATTTTTTCCTCCTTCAGCTGTTCAAACGCTAGCTTAGCTAACTTCAAAATCATTGTTTTATTGGAATCTAAGAGCTTGGTACGTTCTCTTTCTGTTTTTTTGTCATGCTTCTGGTTCTTCATGTTCATCTGTATCACCAGGAAGTGGATGTACATTTCAGTGAGTGTTGTGTAGATGTACTTTGCATTGTTCCCCATAGGGGCGTCCTGAAGAACAGTGGCTGTGATCCAACAGAAGACGGGAATGTAACACATGATGTAGAGACTAAGAGATTTCTTGATGTGTGAGATCATTCTGGAGGCCTGAGTCGTATTTTTGATTCTCTTTTTGAAATACTCCTCCTTCTGCTGGTCAGTGAATCCTCGCACCTCGGTGAACAACCCTACAAACTCGGGAGGGATCTGGTTGGCTGCTGCTGGTCGTGATGTCACCCAGACGTGAGCTGATGAAAGCAGAGTCCCGTTCACAAGATTTGTAAACAGTTCATCTACAGATGTTTGCTCCTCAACACTCGTCACCGTGCCACTGCAAAAATCCAAAGGCCGACTCTCATCCAGTCCATCAAAGATAAACGCAAGCTTCCTATCATATATCTTACATATCTTTGCTATTTCCAGGTCATTCAGTTCAGGATTAAATCTCTGTAGAAACTCATGCAGACTGATCTCTCTGTCTTTAATGCAGTTTATCTTTCGGAATGGAAGCAGGAAAACACAGTCTATATCCTGATTGGCTTTTCCTTCTGCCCAGTCCAGAATGAACTTGTGCACTGAGACCGTTTTTCCAATGCCAGCAATGCCTTTAGTTAACACAATCTTTTTCTTATTTTTGTTCAGACTAAATATATCGTTGCATTTGATTGGCCTGTCCTGTGATTTATAGGGTTTAATGGCTGTATCAATCTGCAGAATCTCATGTTCTTGATTTACTTCTTTAAGATCGCCCTCCGTAATGAAGAGTTCTGTGAAAACATCCTTGAGATGTACTTCATTTTCCCCTTTACCCTCAAAAATGTGTTCTACTTTCTCCTTCATGTTCATTTTGTGAGTTTTCAAGAATTCCTGGAGCCAGAAATCTGTTATGCAAAAAAAATAAATATACAGGAAATGGTGTGAACAAAACAACATAAACAAAATTAAACACAAAGTTCCCTTTCAAGGGAACTTCGAGCTATTTAAAGTGTTTTGAGTTATTCGAGCTATTTGGTATTTAAATTCATAGCAGTGAAAGCAGATGTTGTGCACTAAGATCAATATAGCCTACATAAAACAAGCTGAAATAATGTCTGACCCCACTTGTAAGGCCGTGTGTAAGGTTAATTCACCTTGTTTTCTTGTGTGTTTCTCGACTGCTTCTGATGATTCTTGCACTGTGAAGAAAGAGAATGAAATGAGACTTCATGTTCATCAAAGTATCCTGAAAAATGCTCTGCATCATGTTTCCACACTTCATTAAGCAGCACACGTATTAAACTATTAAATAATCAGCATATTAGAATTATTTCTGAAGATTATTTATACAAGTAATGGTGCTGAAACTTCAGCTGTGAAACTTGCTTTTATGGCAACATTGGATAAAAAAAAATATTTAAATAGAAAACAATTTTCTTTAATTGTAATATTTCACAATATTTTAACTATTTCTAAACATATAAATGTTTTTTTAAACATACATTTATATGAATCTATGCTATTCTCTATTCCTTCATGTTTTAGTATACATTCAAATAGAAAAATTCATTTAAATTGCGATATTTCACAACATTTTAACTATTTCTGATAATTAAATGCAGCCTTTGTAAACAATAATCTTTTTTTGAAAATAATCTGAAAATGTCTCTATGCTGCCTCTCGTTCTCTATCATTTCCTTTATTACCGTCAGTCCATTTGTTCTGTAAGTCTTCAGCCAGCTGGTTCTGGTTCATCTCCCCCAGGATGTCCAGTGTTTTCTTCACAGCTTCTTCCAGTCCAAAACACTCCATCATTATATCCACTATATCAGTGACATCCGCCTTCTCCAGTTTACCAGCTCCTACGGCTCCATATTGCCTTAAGAACCACTTAAATTTCTTCAGATCACGTTCTTCCAGGTCTTCTAGAGTATGAAGCAGCAACTCAGACGCCATAGTCTTTCATGAACTGTTGGAGCAAAGGAAAAGGAAAAGTATTTAGATAATTGCACATTTAGCAGATATTTATGCAGTATGTGCAATTAAATGTGCGTAATGAAATGCCGCTGTGGCCAGGTCAACTATTATGAAGCAATTTTTTTTTTTACTTTTAAAGGGTCATGTCAGAGAGGGTCAGAAAGCACACCCTGTTCATTTTCTTTATTTTATAAAGCACACTGTTTTCTTTCGATTGTAAGTGGTGGACACATAAAAAGTAGACATTTAACAGTTTATTTTTTCATATTTCTTAATGAGCATTAATAACAGTATATATTGCTGCTATGTGAAAAAAAAATCCAGCACTGATGAGTCATAAAAAAAACTCACAGTGCACTGCATACGATGACGATTTTAAATCCGGAAGATAAAAATAGCGGGAAAAAAATTCAACTTTTATCATTTTCCCCCTACTATTAAATCTAACAGATGCTAACGTTGTCTTCAATGGTGTTCAACACACATACCTCTGTTAAAATCTCAAAAAAGTGGGTTTAGGGTTTCATGACCCTTTAAGGTCTAAAACGAATTCTTCAGTTTGTTATACAGTTTAAGAGTTATTAGCTTATTAGTAGATAATTGTGTCAAAAATATTCAGCTGAATGTTAGTGATTATTGAGTCTCAACGTGATTAGATTTCCGAAGTACTTTCACATTTTGTCATTCTCTTCTTGAAAGACTTGTCTTTTACATCTCAGACCAGAATGGATTACAAAAATAACGTGACACTGAACATACTATACGTTACTATTCTTAATAATTCAATTTAAAAAATATGATTAATGGAAAAAATAGTCAGCAGACACCAGAAACACTCACTTACACTCAGAACCTCGATTCAGGCTAGTAAAATCCGATAAAGATCTATTAGTTGTGCTGCATGAATCTTTTGTGATCACTGGAAATATGACAATTAAACATTGGTCAGTAGATTAAGATATTTCCTAACTTACCTTCAATAATGACAATATTTGCAGATGTTTATTTGTCATCTGAAATGGCACCTCGATCATCAAAAGCACATCAACTTCCTTTCACTTTCGTGTTCTCAAGAAGCCTCTCTCAATCTGTGTCCTTGTCTGAACTTGTGTTCTCGGAAATGTCATCTTTTGTGGCCCAAGTACTTTCTTTATTATCATCAATATAGAGAATTCTAAACGTGCAAACAATTAAGGCATAAATCAACGATCATTCGGTTGTATTCGTGTTGATAGATCACTAAGAAAAAGGAGCACATAAGAAGAAAAGAAAAAAGGGGGTAATTGTGACATGTAACACATGAAATGTGTTAACGCCCATATTGCTTTTTCTAAAAACAAGTTCCTAAAAACAAAGATTTTCTATTACTCAGAATATACCTGTTGTTCCACAGAGGTGTTTTATGTGGTGTAAAGTTGTGGTTAAAGATTAGGTTCCTGTACAAAAGAGCTTGCTGATGGAAATCAGATCATTTAGTTTGTTTAAATCATAGTCAAACTGCAATTTAAAATCTATTCCTCCCATATTTTGGAAAATTGCATTCGGGATTCTAAAACAAAATGAGTTATGGTATGACACACAAAAGAGTTCAACCATTTTCGTTTTAGTACACCATTCATCACAGAAAAATCTATGACATTCATCCTACAACCCTCTTCAATATTCTTAATCATGTCATTTTTCCTGATATAATGGCATTTACCCTTCCAAATATCTTATTTATTTGAAAATTTTAGAGAAAGGCAGGGTAATTGGCTCTTTATGTACTGCATATCAAGAGCCATTTACTCTGCCTTTCCTGTGTTGAATGAGTGTCCGAGATGCTGTAGAAGAACAAAGTCAGCCTAGAACTTTTGCCTACTCTGCAAGTAAATGTCAGAACAGATGAACTCCAAGATATTTTGTTGAATCCAAATTTACAGTGTCTCCTTTCTTTCCTGCTGATTCCTTTTTATGTCACTGATATTCATTGACTGACTTCATTCATACCTGTCAAGTTTTGGATTTGAAAATAAGGGAAATTTTCCAGCGCCCACTGCGAGCAGTCCCACCACCCCAACCTAGCTACAGTATCCCTTACATTTTAAGACAGGCCTAACGTTAAATGAAAACACAAACGTTGGGTGTACTGTATATGAAGAGCATTTATTTAAAGGCTTTTTTGCATTTAACATTGCTTGTCTTTACATTTTATTTTCATTCCGCACATTCTTTTAATTTCACACAACTTTTCTTTACTCTTTTAGTGAGTTATTGTACAAATTTGTTGCAGACTTCACATTCTTTAAGATTGTTTTGAAGGACTGTATTTGTGGGCTGGGCCAAAGTGATTAATTTTACATGAGAGTAGAGCGCAAACAGTTGAGGCTCTCACGCTCTCACCCCACACCCCCGATTTCTCACGCTGAAGTGTCAACCAAGTCGGTCAAATGCCTGAAAGATGAGTTTATATATAGGTCTACCAGTTGAGCCACTCGTGATCGACTAGTTTTACCGCAAATTAGTTAAAATATCCTGTAATTTAGAGCGAGGGTGCATGCGAAACAGATGTGTTGAGCTCCTAACGCACGATGGCAGAGAGGTAAATGAGCAAAAGATCTTGCATGTCTTTTTTTTTTTTATAAAGCAGGTTAAAATACACGAGATTTACTAATATGGAAAGAAGAGAAAGAAGAGAAGAAGGGTAAAATACGGGACTTTCCCGGCCAAAACAGGATACTTGACAGGTCTGACTCCATTCAGCTTCCCAGTAACAGTGTCTAGTCAAACTCTCTCTACACAGAACCTGATGATACACATCAAATCTCTCTGGATGATCAGGATACGGCTGGTCCTCACGTGTGTCATGTTTCTGTTCTCCTCAGACTGAATGAGAATGTTTTCTGTTATTGGATCAAGTGTGAGAATACTAGGGTCTGAAGACAAGAAGAGAGAACAAAACAGCATTAACCACAGATATATGTGTGTGTGCAAAGATACCTGTATCATTTTCCATGATTTACACTATAAAACCACACATTTACTTAATGAGGACATTAATTAGAACAAACCCATTATAAATGTTTATTTATTAATATACATAGACATACAAGATTTATGTGTTTTATTGATGAAGCTAATTAAGCAATATCACATTAGCAAGAGTGAAAAAACAGAGAGGATCATGGATAATTGAGGATAATGCTTGTTTATAAGATATAGTGAAAACAGATGAAAGAACCATGTGTGAAAGACTTCAAACATGTGTTAGCTTGTCAAATTGATCCCTAAAAACAATGAAGATGCAGAAGAAGATCCCATGTCTTCTCCCATGTCTGAGGAAGTACCTCAATTGTATGGGAGTATTTTAGTTTTAAACACTATGAAGGAACTCAATCAGAAATGCCATGTAAAACCCATACAGAAGATCATGTGCAGTCACTCAAAGACTCGTTCAGAACCTGTATGGATTTCTTCTGCCGAACAAAAAAGATGATATTTTGAAGTTTTGGTGACCACTGATTGAAAAAAAAAGTCTTGTTTTGTGCTCCACAAAATAAAGGCATACAGGTTTGGATGATGTGAAGGAGAGTAAATCATGACAGATCTTAAATGTTTGCATGAACCATCAGAAGGCCTACTCCTTGATATTGTAATAAAGTAATAATTTCCTCCACTAAAATAATAACTACAGACCCTTTCAACATTTCACTCCACTGTACACTTATATATGGCAAGACTGAAATACAAATATTCACAGGATGAGATAAATCTTACTGCTCAGTATCCAGTTTATTCAGTGCACAGTTTGGATCCTTCAGTAAATCAGAGAGCATCTTGACTCCTGATTCTCCCAGACGATTGTCCCTCAGATCCAGCTCTCTCAGGTGTGAGGGGTTTGATCGCAGAGCTGAAGCCAGATAACCACAGCCTTCCTCTCTCACATCACATTCACATAATCTACAAACACACAAAAACAATGAAGATATCAGAGACTGTGACATCAGAACTCACAACAAAAGATTGTTAAATCTGTTGATTAATTACACATCCATTTAATGTAAACTGATAAAAGATATCTCATTTTCTCATGTTCTGCTGAACAATCAAGCATATAATTGTTAATCCTTAAAGTACAATTAATGCTTATGGTTCATTTAAAATTCATAGAAAATCCGCCTCAAGAACAGCTGAACAGAAACAAAAGTTATTTTTCATGGATTACATTTTTATGATTTTATTTTGAATTTTTATTGAATTGCAATTCTGCTTCCTTTAATTCAAATTCGAATTGTTATTCTAGATCACATCAGTTCAGATGACATCAATTCATCAGTTAGATGACATCAATTCAAATTCAAGAATTGAATTGGAATTCCGGGAGTCATTCTCAATTCAATTCTGAATTGTGAACAAGCCTGAAATATACTATTTGATTTGCACAATTTGAGTCAGATTATCTAATAACAAAGAGATGGAACTTTAATTTGTTTATCTTAAAAACGTACAGCAAGATTTGACGCCATCTGTCATGAGTGGACATAATGGGGAGAAAACGTCCCTATTTCAATACATATTTAATTGATTTTATCATCATCGTCTTGCTTGCAGTGATATTGCAGGATCATATTAGTATACATCTTATTAATAACATACAATATACGGGCAAATAGATGAACTCGGAATATGAATGCAACGTGCAAAGTTTCATGTAAATTCTTTCCCCAAAGTAAACCATTATAAAGAAAAACAATTAATGCAATTTAGTGCACTGTATTTAAATTCTGGGTTCATCTGCTTGCCTGTATATATCAAGCATCATCAATACTGTGTGTAAGGAGTTTGATATATTAAAATCACTGTCTTACTGCATTAAGGCACATTAAGTATTTTCATTTCATAACATCATACTTTATAATGCCATACATTTTATGTAATTTCAGTAAATTCATTCAAACCTTTATTTAAGCAGGTTAAAAACTCCTTGAGATTAAAAAAATCGCTTTCAGCAGTGTCCTGGCAGTAATACTGAGGTGGGTGTTGTATAAGGAAATAAATGTAATACTGAGGTGGATGTTGTATAAGGATTGAATGAATATCAAACCTCAGTATCTCCAGCTGACAGTTTGGGCTCTTCAGTCCATCAGAGAGCAGCTTCACTCCTGAGTCATGCAGGTCATTGCCACTCATGTCCAACTCTCTCAGGGGTGAGTTTGGGGTCTGCAGGGCCAAAGCCACAGTTTCACAGCATTTGTCAGTGAGATCACAGGAGGAGAGTCTGTAAAAACAAGACATTTGTCCATTGCATGATTAAAGTCAAGTACTCGATTTAAAAAAAAATCCTTGATTGCAATTCCAAGTGTCGAGTAACCATTAAAAACTGGAAGTGGTGCGTTCCACAGACGAGAATCAATTAACTGCATTATTCCACCATTTTCTAAGGCTATGTGTTATATTTAAAACCATTTACAATCATACCATAGCATAGTGCTATAGTAATATCACAGAGGGTGCGATTCTGTAAAATAAATAAAAAAATGTCCACAGAGAAGCATGCCGCTTTACTTACATGTGTGCAGATTGCATGCTACTTACTTTGCTTTTCTGCAGAATCTCACAGCTGGCAGGAGATTCATGTGACCTCCCCATGATCTGTACATCCTCGTGTGTCTTCCAGTTGATTTACTCATGTACATACTCAGGTCGAGCTCATCTAGCACCTCCTCTGACATCAGCAGAACGTAAGCAATTAATGAGTACATGGAAGGTGAGAGCTCTCTTTCTGGATGTGATGTGAAGTGTTTTTGTATTTCTGTATATAATGAATTGTCATTGAGCTCCAGTAAGCAGTAGAACAGGTTGACTGATGTTTCAGATGAATTGCTCTTATAGCTTTGTAATTGTTCTTTAATGTGTTTCGTTATTTCTGTGACGCTTTCTTTGCAGTCTTCAGTGACCGTGAACAGGCCTTTAAACAGTTTCTGATTCGATTCCAGAGAAATGCCGAGCAGAAACCGCAAAAATAGGTTTAAATGTCCTTTCTCACTTTTCATTGCTTTCTCAACAGCCTTCTTTAGTAAGTAATCTAAAGTAATATTTGTGTCTGACTTGTCGATGTGGTCAGGCTTGACCTCGAATTGTGTTTCAAGGAAAAACTGCAGCTCGTCCATGTTCTTGTTCAGGTAGCAGAGGAACACGTGTACGGCAGCGAGGAACTCTTGAACGCTCAGATGCACAAAGCAGAAGACCTTCATCTCATGAAGTCCAGCTTCTTGCTGAAATATCTCAGTCAGCATTCCTGTGGACTCAACGTCTTTACCCACATCAATACCACATGCCGTCAGATCTTCCTCATAGAACACTATGTTTTCCTTCTTCAGCTGTTCAAACGCTAGCTTAGCTAACTTCAAAATCATTGTTTTATTGGAATCTAAGAGCTTGGTACGATCTCTTTCTGTTGTTTTGTCATGCTTCTGGGTCTTCATGTTCATCTGTATCAACAGGAAGTGGATGTACATTTCAGTGAGTGTCGTGTTGATGTTTTCGGCATCATTCCCAATAGGGACGTCCTGAAGAACAGTGGCTGTGATCCAACAGAACACGGGAATGTAGCACATGATGTAGAGACTACGAGATTTCATAATATGTGAGATCATTCTGGAGGCCTGAGTCGTATCTTTGATTCTCTTTTTGAAATACTCCTCCTTCTGCTGGTCAGTGAATCCTCGCACCTCGGTGAACAACCCTACAAACTCCTTAGGGATCTGATTGGCTGCTGCTGGTCGTGATGTCACCCAGACGTGAGCTTTTGGAAGCAGAGTCCCGTTCACCAGACTTGTAAACAGTCCATCTACAGATGATCGCTCCTCAGAATTTGTCACCGTTTCACTGCAAAAATCCAAAGGGAGTCGACTCTCATCCAATCCATCAAAGATAAACGCAAGCTTACAACTATATATCTTACAAATCTTTGCTGTTTCCATTTTCTTCAGTTCAGGATTAAATTTCTGTAGAAACTCATGCAGACTGATCTCTCTGTCTTTAATGCAGTTTATCTTTCGGAATGGAAGCAGGAAAACACAGTCTATATCCGGATTGGCTTTTCCTTCTGCCCAGTCCAGGATGAACTTGTGCACTGAGACAGTTTTTCCAATGCCAGCGACACCTTTGGTCAGCACAATCTTTTTCTCATTTTTTTTCAGATTAAATACATCATTGCATTTGATTGGCCTGTCCTGTGATTTATAGGGTTTAATGGCTGTATCAATCTGCAGAATCTCATGTTCTTGATTTACTTCTTTAAGATCGCCCTCCGTAATGAAGAGTTCTGTGAAAACATCCTTGAGATGTACTTCATTTTCCCTTTTACCCTCAAAAATGTGTTCTACTTTCTCCTTCATGTTCATTTTGTGAGTTTTCATGAATTGCTGCAGCCAGAAATCTGTTATGCAAAAAATATAAATATACAGGAAATGGTGTGAACAAAACAACACTATCAAATGAAACACAAAGGTTTTTAGCATGATTTTCATTAAAATCAACAGGTGCAAACATATGGCGCTAAGGTTCATAGTACTGAAAGCAGTTCTTTGCTGAGATCAATATGCATCCAACATACTAAAATGATTTCTGATACCACTGTAAGGACATGTATGGAAGAAAAATAATGACAAATGTATTTGAAACAAAAAACATGTTGAATTGGACTAATTGAAAAATAGATGGATTTTAGACCCAAAACTGCGAGCCCTGAAAATACAATGCATTAAAATGCAAGCAGGGTTATGCGATGGATTTATTTTCATTTAATGGAATTTAACATGTTTTGTTCGAAATACATTATTTTGCTTCCATGTGGATGTGTGTAAGGCTAATTCACCTTGTTTCTCAGCTGATCCCGATTTTTGCACTGTGAGGAGAGAGAAAGGAAAGAGACTTTATGTTTATCAAAGTATCCTGAAAAGGGCTCTGCATCATGTTTCAACACTTCATTAAGCTGCAGAAAAACTATTAACTAAATCAGCATATTAGAATTATTTCTGGAGGATCACGTGACACCGAAAATTCAGCTAAGTTTTGATCAAAGTTTTGATCGCAACATAGGAACATTTAATTTTTTTTTTAAAGATATTCAAATAGAAAAGTTATTTTAAATTGTAATATTTCACAATGTATTTAAACTATTTTTGATAATTAAATGCAGCCATGGTTAACAAGCCTTTGTAAACAATAATCTTTTTTGAAAATAATCTGAATATGTCTCTATGCTGCCTCTCGTTCTCTATCATTTCCTTTATTACCGTCAGTCCATTTGTTCTGTAAGTCTTCAGCCAGCTGGTTCTGGTTCATCTTCCTCAGGATGTTCAGTGTTTTCTGCACAGCTTCTTCCAGTCCAAAACACTCCATCATTATATCCACTATATCAGTGAAATCCGCCTTCTCCAGTTTACTAGCTTCTACGGCTCCATATTGCCTTAAGAACCACTTAAATGTCTTCAGATCACGTTCTTCCAGGTCTTCTAGAGTATGAAGCAGCAACTCAGATGCCATAGTCTTTCATGAACTGTTGGAGCAAAGGAAAAGAGAAAGTATTTAGATGATTGCACTTATAGCAGATATCTATGCAGTATGTGCAAATAAAAGTGCGTAATGAAATGACACTGTTGCCAGGTCAACTATTATTAAGCATTTTTTAAAAACTAAAACTAATTCTTCAGGTTGTTATTCAGTTTAAGAGTAGATAACTGTTACTAAAATATTCAGCTGAATGTTGGTGATTATTGAGTCTCAACATGATTAGATATCAGAAGTACTTTCACATTTTGTCATTCTCTTCTTGGAAGACTTGTCTTTTACATTTCAGACAAGACTGGAATAAAAAGAATAACGTGAGTTACAACATTTATTATTATAATTAAATAATAATAAAAAAATATGATTAATGGGAAAAATAGTCAGCAGACACCAGAGACACTCACTTACACTAACACTCAGAGCCTCGTTTCAGGCTAGTAAAATCCGATAAAGATCTATTAGTTGTGCTGCATGAATCTTTTGTGATCACTGGAAACATGAAAATGGTCAGTCGATTAAGATATTTCCTAACTTACCTTGAATAATGACAATATTTGCAGATGTTTCTTTGTCCTCTGAAATGGCACCTCGATCATCAAAAGCACAGCAACTTCCTTTCACTTCCGTGTTCTCATGAAGAAGAACTGTTTTTTTTCAGCAAGTTTGTTTTATAGTCTAGACTAGTCGTAGTTCTTCTCTGTAATCTCAAATGGTAAAAATCGCCTTTTAATATATAAAACTGACTTTTATAGCACCACGTGAAACGTGAAGATCCCTGTTTACATATTTTATATGCAATATCATTTAGTTTCGGTTTAAAGCGGATGTTGTAGGAACGGGAAACGAACACAGATCGAGGAAGTTACTCAATCTCGGAAAACACAAAATGACCTGAATGTGAGTGAACTCTTCCGGAGAGATTCTGCGTGTTTTTATTAGGAGTAAACTCGATTCGGTTCGGCATGTGTGACGTCACGCGGGCCACGCTGGTTCGGAAGCTCCGGTTCTCCACACTGCGGGCTTTATCTGACCTGCTGGACCCGCAGGAGACCTGGAGGAACGTCATGATGGACATCAGCGGAACCACAGGAGAACCCAGATACTCACAGCTGCACATCCGGTAGGCTACAGCCTCCTCCTCATCATCCTTAAAGCTTAAAACTTTTCTATTCACATTTTTAAAAGCTACTTAAATGCCCAAATTGAACCAAGGGCAAATATTGGCTTAATCTAAGACTGGCTGTAAAAACATTTTATTTCAGCTTTTTATTTGATAGTTTTAGTGAACAATTTCAACACTGTTGGTATCCGCCTGTTCAAAACCCACAGCTACAGTCCTGGGGTGTTTGGGATGGTTGCTATGCAGTTGCTAAGATGTTCTGTATGGTTGCTATGTGTGGTGTCATGTTTCAGGAGGTTTGAAGCAGCAGTTCTCCAGGGAAAGAGTCCCACGATGGAGATGCTGTTCGACTGGGGAACCACAAACTGCACCGTTGGCGATCTGGTGGAGATTCTGGTCCGACACCAGCTGTTCGCCGCCGTCAGCGTCCTGCTGCCAGAAGATCAGATCTGCCACACTAAAGCAGGTATTCTGACCTGTTCTGAGAATCTCAGGATACGTCTACATTAATGTTTGACATCTGTTTTCCTGCATGTATCTTTAAATGCAAATGAGCTGCTTCTGCCCCCGCCCCCTTTCCAGAAGAGGGTGGGGCCTGTACAGCTCATGCCTCGGATACTCTGCCGAAAACTAGAACATCTGTTTGGTTTTGATCATCATCTCTATCGTGTGACATTGCTTATCATCATGGAAGTTTATCTCCTGTATTCGTTTTAAAGTCACATGAGTCTAAACTTCTTATTTATGGTTTCTTATTTCTATTTATGGTTATTTATGGTAAGCTGTGCTCGTCTTTTCTCCTCTATTGTGTCATATATCGAGTGAACTACTTCTGGAACAAGAACAAATGTGGGCGGGGCTTGATTGTGTCTGTGGGAAATTGGTTGGATGGTTGTGGTTTGCTATTGGCTGATCTCATGTGAGTGACAGGTTAAAGCCCCGCCCTCATCCTAAAGAAAAGATCCTTTAAGAGGAACTTACAGTATTTCAAGTCAAGATTATTAACACAATAATGATGTGCACCTATAAATCATTTATAATAAACACTTTTGAAATCAGGCTCATCTGGAGTATCTGTCTGCGCAGCGCAGCGTGAAGAAGTTCGCCTGTCCGCCTGTCCCGAGGTCCCTAAACCCGTTCAGCAGGAGACGCGTGTGATGGAGCCGGACAGCAGCACCGGACCCGAGGAGAACACATGGAGCAGCTCTGAAGGTCTTTATATAACCACATCCGACAGCCGTTACCCATCAGTCCCTGAACCCCTCTCTCACTCAGGGTTCCACACATTCTCTCACCGTGAGCTGACGGTCATCACCAGCGATTGGGACGATCGCCCCCTGGTGGACGGAGGCTGTCGGCTCGGCTCCGGTGGCTTCGGCGTCGTCTTCAGGGGCCGGATTGGAGACACTAATGTAGCTGTGAAGAAGCTCAATCCTGTGAGTTTGACCTCAGTACTTCTGTGAAATACCACTAAACTATCAAATCAACAAGTTTCATGTGTTTGATAACCGTTTTACTTCTGCATTTGAATGAAAGTAGAGAGTAAATATGATCTAAACAAAGTTAAAAAGCATCATGGGAACATTTGTTTTGTTCTAGATGGATGACGGCTCACTCGAAGACATGAAGACTCAGTTTAATCAAGAAATTCAAACTCTCAGGAGGTACAAATATATATTAGAAAATAATTATAAATATAAAATGACTTTTTTTGATTACATTTTGAAAAATGTATTTTTCTATGTAATTTTATTATATATAAAATATTACATGTAATGTAGAATCTATAAAAAATCAAACATTGTTCTATAAATATATAGAAATATATATGTGTGTGTTTAAAATGTCTTATAATCTAATTAAAAATATATTTAAAAAACGATTATCAAACTTGATTAAAATAAAATGTATAAATCATTTTACACACACACATATATTCATATGTGAATGAATAAATGTATATAGGAAAAAAAAATATTTTTTTAAGTCTTCTGTTATTTCATTCTTCATTGATTCACCAGTTTTTTGGATTGAATTTTTATTGAATATGAATTTGTTTCATTCCTCATTTAAGTCGCTTTGGACAAAGTATCGGCAAAAAAAGAATAAATCCATGAAAACAATCCCAAAGTGACAAACTCCATACAGGGTTGTGTTGGGAGCATTATAGATGCGTTTATGTGATCTCCTGTGCTGGTGGGTCTCTCTCTCTCTCTCTCCTTCAGTCTGAAGCATGAGCATCTGGTGGAGCTGCTGGGGTCCTCCAGTGAGGGGCAGCACATGTGTCTGGTGTACTCCTTCAT
This sequence comes from Pimephales promelas, assembly GCF_988280905.1. Classification (NCBI taxonomy): domain Eukaryota; kingdom Metazoa; phylum Chordata; class Actinopteri; order Cypriniformes; family Leuciscidae; genus Pimephales; species Pimephales promelas. The sequence goes on from NC_142793.1 coordinate 23,624,891, forward strand.
GCCCCAGGGCTCGCTGCTGGACCGGCTGGCGTGTTCGGGCGGCTCTCCTCCTCTCTCCTGGCGGAGCAGATGTTGGATCAGCACCGGATCGGCCCGAGGTCTGCAGTTCCTGCACCAGAACAACCACATCCATCGAGACGTCAAGAGGTGAGCGACACTTCTTCCGCTCTAATGTCACCTGGTTTCTGTTTTACATACAAATATTTTTTTAAAGTATTTTTTTAAGTATTATGTTTTCAAAAAAACATTTCATTTTCACATTATTTTAAAATAATTTAACTTCAAAACTCAAATTTAGTTTTGGTGTCTTGATAAGTTTACAATAATTCAGCTTTGATCACAGGAATAAATTACACTTTACTATATATTCACATAGAAAACAGCTATTCTAAATCATAATAATATTTCCAAATATTTACTGTATTTATTTCTTCTGTTCGACAGCGCAAACATCTTGTTGGATGAAGGCTTGGTTGCGAAGATCTCCGACTTTGGTCTGACGCGAGCTTCAGCCAAACAGTCGTGCTCGACGGTCATGACAGAGAGGATTGTGGGAACGACGGCCTACATGGCGCAGGAGGCGCTAAGAGGAGAGATCACTCCTAAATCAGACATCTTCAGCTTCGGCGTGGTGCGTTATTATTACAGTCGCATGTTTTTCCTGTCTTTTTTCCCTATTGTATCATAAATCTGAGTGAAACCAGAGTGTCTAATAAGGGGAGAACTCCCACTCTCAGGTTGCAGTTCCACTCTGGTTCCACATGAGGGCGCTCACAGGACGAGTGCATTATGAATGGAGGTCTATGGAGATATACCCATAGATAACCATAATCTCGTCCGTGCTGCTGGCCAATAGAGGTCGACGTCAGCACCTGGCGGCCATCTTGCCACAGTCAGCTCGCCCACTCATAATATTGCGTTTTAATGGTGCATTCACTGTTTAAATAACCATAACTTGCTACATTTTCTACCGATTTTCAAACGGTTTGGTTTGTTATAAACATCAGAGATGTAGTACTTATGAATAACAAGTGTATAAATAAATAATCATCCAGAATTATAGCCACGTTAATAACGTTTGTAAGAAACCAAACCGTTTGTAAATCCGTCAAGATTTAAACGAGATAAGAGTATTTGTGTTCGTGCTGATCACTCATCTTACATCAGGAACCACAGAGCCCGCCAGAAAGCTTGCCTGTGACAAGATGGCCGCGGATGATGACGATAGAGACTCCGCCGTAAGACATCTAGCATTTATTATGGATATACCCCTCATAATCCACTTTTTTTTCCATTTCTCACGATACCATCAAGCAGTGTCTCTGATCATAATCGGTTCTTCACTGACCAATCAGCGTTCATTAGCAGAATGCTAGCGTGCTGTGGGCAACAACAACTCAACCTGTAAGGAATCAAAAGGACATATGTACTCGTTCATTCAACTTTCGACCTATAACCCATGTTGAACTTGCAAAACCTACAATCAAATCTGAGATTTCTCAATGGCAATCGGGTGAAAGAGACACATTTAGCCGTTTAGCTCCATAGACTCCCATTCACTCTCACTCGGGCGATCGCCCCCAGTGGAACTCTGGTGGAACTACAACCACAATTTAGTACAATAGGACTTAATAGGGAGTGGCCAGGCTCTCCGTAGACGGGCTCTGGCGAAACGCTTCTGGGTTTCAAATGTGGGCGAGGCTGTGGGGAATTGATGTCATGTGAGTGACAGGTTGACAGAAAACCACAGGAGCTTTTAAAATACACTCTTAAAAATAAAGATTCCCAAAGGGGAAAGTTTGGAAACAGAAGAACCATTTTTGGTTCCCAGAAATCCTATTGTATTTAATTTAATTTAATTTAGGGGAAGTTATTCTGATTCACGATTGAGTTCTACTTCTGTGTTTATCCTTCAGGTGTTGCTGGAGGTTTTGTCTGGTCTTCCTCCGGTGGATGAAAGCCGTGATCCTAAACTACTGGTGTGTTTGTGTGTGTGAACGTTCAGTCAGAGCTTCTCCAACTCTCCTCGTCCGTCTGTACAGCTCAGTCACCTGTGTGTGTGTGTGTGTGTCAGATGGAGATGAAGGATGAGATCGAGGATGACGAGGTCTCTCTGCAGGACTTCATTGATAGTAAGATGGAGGGATGGCAGATGGAGGATGTGGAGAAGATGTATGACGTGGCGTCTCAGTGTCTGTGCGAGAAGAAGAACAGAAGACCCACCATCACACAGGTGTGTGTGTGTGTCCAAGTGTCTGTGAGAATGTTTTTGTGTGTACCAGTGTGTGTGTTTCTGAGAGCTTATACATGTTTCTCCATTTAAACTGTAATGCTTATGTAAACGGATAATATGTTAAACACACACGTGTGTATATAAAGTATGATTTGTGAATGTTCAGGTCCTCTCTGAGCTGGAAGATCTTCATCTCAAACTTTCCCAGAGCTCCGGATGATCCGCTCGAGGTAAATCAACACTTTCAGTGCAATCGAGCGTGATGAAATGAAGGACGGGCCATTCAATGATTTAAATACTTTATTTTTTTCTAAAAACCAAGTATTTGAGACGTCTGAACACAGACAGGCTACATGTGAAGCGCCGGAGCGTCTGCGTCAGCACAGATGTTCAACAGTGGTTTGCCAAACGACAGTAGATACTCAACATAGTTCTGACCTAGCAGTGAACACACACACACACACGCACACACACACACGTCTTCCCTTTTAACATACTTTCAACTGAATAAGTCTGTGTCCTGATGCGGCTTCACAGTCGAGTGGGAAACACAAGAGACAAAAACATGTTCAAACGAAATTGCATAGAAAAATGAGCATCCTGGAACTTGAGAACGAAACACGGTCATATCAAAAAATGTGAATGCGGTAAAAAAGTACGTGACGTGAGTTCGTTTCGAACCGTCAGACGTGAGCAAGATGAACATGTGACTCGTGTTTGGTAAAAAAAGACAATGTACGACAATGTAACAAAATAAGACTGGATAAAGGAATGGCGAATGTTTCGATCTTGAGTTTGGCACGGTTTAAAATCACAAAAGCTTTTCTGAGTTTCATTGATCATTTGTTAAAATAATTCTTTGTTCGGGTTAATAGGAAATTCGCTGAATTGAAGCACTCCTCATGATGGGCGTTTGTGAAATGGTGCATAGTTCAGCGCATGGCTTCCTGTAGGGGATTGTGGGAAGTACGCGCTCGACAGCTTGGTGGCCTCTTGGGTTTAACGCTAACGCTAGGCTAGTCGTCGGCGGGCCGCGTGATCCTGCGGTCGCCCCTCCGGCCCGGTGGCCCGCGCGGTTTAGCGAAGGCCTGCTTGTGCGCGTGTTGCTTGGGATGAACCTCGTCGTACAGGAAGTCAGCCGTCAGCTCGTCGCCGTTATCGATCTCCAACTGCGGAGGAACACGTACAGTTTAGCCTACACTTTTAGATCACGCTCAACATTTAGACGGGGGTTGTTTAGAATTTGAAATATTAAATAAATTAAAATAAAATACAAATATAAAAATATGAATTAAAAATAAAGAAACTATTTTTATTCCTTCTAAATTTAATAAGAATACAAATAAATAAAGTAAAATCAAATAAAATTCCTAATTTAATTAGGAATTTTATAATTTAATTAGAATTATTATAAAAGTTAAACATTATTTTAGGATCATTTTAATATATATATATATATATATATATATATATATATATATATAATGTATTAAAATTATCCTAAAATAGTTTTACATGTTCTATTTTGTAAATTAATTTAAATATATATTTTTTCAATTAGTATTTTATGTATATAAAATAGTAATTTAAATGAAAAAAGAATTAAGTAAAATCATATAAAATTATAATAATAATTATAACATAATTTATTTTGTATAAATAATAAATATAAATAAATAATAAAAATAATTTAAAAATACAAATATAGGATATAATTAGAAATAAAATCATGTTAGCATCCTTTTAAATGTTTTAAAGTTATAATAGGTTAATGTAATATATATATATATATATATATATATATATATATATATATATATGTATTCCTAATATAAGAAGTAAAATAAACTAAAATTAGAACAAAAATTATAAAAAGATCATTTAAAATCATGATACATTATTTTTTTCATCTTGATAAAATATTTTAGGATACTTAAAAAATATAAAATAATTATTTGACATAATAAAAATAAACTGAATATTTCTCAAAAATTAATCAAAATTAATTTTGGCATTACTTTACAATAAGATTTCAATTTGAAAAAGAAATTAAGTAATTTGATAATTATTAACAAATACTCATGTTTAACCCCAGCAGTGCTCTATGGCGCACAAAGCACACACACCTTCTTCTCCACCTCCATGTGCAGTGTGTTCTCCACCATGTCCAGCAGAGGGTTTTTACAGCTGGAGTACAGCATGCGCTCACGGATCCCACAGCTGTAGCCCGGCATGGAGTAGATGAACACTGCCGACCCAGAGCGAGAGGAAACATGTCATTTCACTGATCAGACATCAGCAGTCTACAGGTCAGGCTGACCAAAACTCACACTGTTCACATGTTAATGTTAAAAATAAGATGTTGTAATCACATTAGTTGTGCTTGGAGTCGATTGTTTTATTTGTGATGATAATAACACAATGGAACATGACAAATTGTGCTGACATAATATTGGCTGGACTGTCATACAAAGAAATTATGAACCAAAAAAACAAATGAAATATTAATAACTGACTATGTTTGCTTTTTCCTGTTAGCTTTTTTTCAATGCTTTTTTTGGGGGGGAGGGGGATAGTAAAATAAAACTTAAGTAGCTGTACTTTGCCTTTTTTGTGCACAATAATTTTGTCAGATAAGTACCTTAATCAAATTTAGTGTTTTGTTTTTCGTTCACACACACATATATATATATATATATATATATATATATATAATAAAATTGATATAGCTCTATAACAATAATTAACAATTCTTAATGATAACTATAAAGATAACATTAACTATCACGATATCTATATATTAGCATCCACACCAGCGCATGATATCGTTCTGTTTATTAAAAGCACTGCAGTTTTTGTTGTCTGTCGCTTTAATTAAATTTTAAACTCTTTAAAGTAGGGCAGATTCTGATTGGCTGTCAATGTTTTATAGTTCATAATCTGGTTCATAATCTCGTGCCGTTATCGTCATAGTTGTGCTGTGCTATGCTTTTACATGTAGAACATTTTTTAGAAAGATATCGTTATCGCTATCACTATGGTCCCGTATGTGGCGGGAGAAGCACCTGCAGACTCCAGGTAGTCGCCCTCGTGCGAGTGTTTGTAGCGGAAGAAGTGGTATCGCGCCGCGTCTTTCGGGATCCTCCGGGGCAAGTCCTTCACCTCCGTGGCGTCCGTGTTCGACAGCATGATCAGCTCCTGCTCGAAGTTGATGATCTTTGGAGACAATATCAATTATCAACCAAAAATCTCTCTCCCTCTTTACTGTGGATAACTGCTGAATGAATGTGTGTGTGTGTGTGTGTTTGTCTCTCACCAGCTGAACATAGTTGATTTTCTTGTCCTTGAACTTCTGTAACGCGGTTAAGGCCTCTCCGTCCAGAGGGAACGCCACGCCCTGAAGAGTCTGCTTCGTAGTGTTCACGTGAATATCTGTCTGGATCTGCGCACACACACACACACACACACAGAGCGACTGAGTAATAACATTCATTCTCATTTATGCATTTTTCCAGAGCGACTTCCATTGTAAATATATTTGATCAGTTTATGCATTCGTCTGGATAAAAAAGCACAAATGCAGTTAAAAATAACGTTCAGGTTCATTTAGTGTGTGTGTGTGTGTGTCTCTCGCTTCATGTCACGGGGTTATGTCCAGCCATGATCTGTTCTAACTGTGCTGGCAATTGTACACATTAAACACTTGGATGGCATTAAAATATTAATAATATATAATATAATAATATAAATAATAAAAGAACGTCAAATTAGAAATAAAATGATAAAAATAACAATAATACACGATTTTTATTCCTAACTTAATTTTTAATAGTGTATATTTTCAAGGTAACAGTATAATTTTTCTGAAAATCCTGCTGTAATTTACTGTATGTATATAAAGGTAATTTATTCAGCGCTGTCAGATCTTATTTTAATCCTACAAGAAGGCTTTTTAAGGAAAATGAAACCTCCACTTCCTGTTTGTGCTGTATTCTGCTCTGATTGGCTGGTTTCAGGAATGGGGCGGGCCAGAGAGTTTCACTTCATGTTCTTATATGGTCGTGAGTTTGGGACTGATGATTCCCTCTCAGTCACTTGACCAACAATCATCATCATCAGTATAGTGTCACTCACTTTTAAAAGACCCTTACATTTTTAAAAGACACATTTATTTTAAGACCCTTACAAAAATGCTTATATTTTATTTTGTATTAAACTTTATTTAAATTGTATAAATGTTTTATGTTTAAATGATAAATATATTTTCATTTGATTGTTGATCATTCAATAAACTTTATTTTCAGTTTCAGCTCAAAAATAGCAGACAAAATCCAACTACTGATCTTAAAGTGTGTTAGTAAATGCCTGTGTGTGTGTGTGTACCTCGCTGAGTTTAATCTGTCGCAGTTCCTCCTCCGCTGCTGTCAGTGGTACAGGGGCCGATTGAGCTGTGACGTGTTTCTTGTATCCGCTCAGAGAAACATCATCCTGACACACAGACAAACACACTTTATACAAACTTAAAATCATAAATCTCATGGAAATGAAAACTTTGATTCATCATCTTCAGCTTTGGTGAGCAGAAGAGACTCTTTCAACAACAATAAAACATCTCTCAGACTCAGAACTTGTGTATAACTAACTAAATAGCTCTATTGTAAGACACCAGTCTTCATCGGGTGTGTGCATCGAGCCACACACACACACACCTTAACGGTGCCGAACATCTCATCTTTAATGTGTGCGAGGCCGAACTCCTTCTTCAGCGTGGCTCTGGTGGCGGCGTACAGCATCTTGTGCCGAACCTGTTAGAAAACAACATGACAGACTGTGAACTCAAGCACACACACACACACACTCAGCAAACACTTCCATCTGGAGACTGACGCGATGATGAAACCAGAAACAGAGATGATTATAATAAACATATACAGATGACTGGCTAATAAGTGATGAAGAGTAAATTAATTTAAAACAACTAAACCAGTACAACAAAAATACAACAATACATTATTAATAAAATTATTTTAAATTCTTACAAATATTATTAAACATTTATAATAATGTGTTTTATGATTATATGTAAAATAATTATTATTAAATAAATAATTAATAGCCAACTTAATACTATGACAATAATAAAATATATAAAATATATTATTCATTCTAATTATGTATTTAGTTATTAATTATGTATGTATTAAAAGATAATATATTCTATTTTATAATAATACATTTACATAATATTGACATGGCAAGGTATATATTTATAATAATAATAAAAAATATAATATATAATAAACAATATATCATAAAATATGAAGAGTTCCGATGCAAAAGCCTCTAAATGCCATTTGAAATTTTCTTCTTTAATGATCATTTTTATCAAGCTTGTATATTTCAGTTCAGTGATTTCACTTAAATGGCAATGATAATTACCTATTAATTGTTATTTAAGTGAAATTACTGAACTTAAATATACAAGTTTGATAAAAATCATCATTAAAGAAGAAAATTTCAAATGGCATTTAGAGGCTTTTGCATCTGAACTCTTCATATATTACTGTATAAATTTGTAATAATATTTATAAAATTCTAAATAATTCCTATAATAATAATAAATTAAAAATTAGAAAAGTACTAAGAATATTATAAAGTAATGGGAGAAGTCAGTTTCAGCATCTGTTTCCAGATCAGTTTCCATTAGAGAAGCAGGTTCCAGATCAGTTAATCTCCACAGAACACACTGCTAGAACTGAGGAGGATCAGTGTGTAAACGAGTGAAGCAGGTTCCAGATCAGTGTGTATGAGCTCGACACACAGACATCAGTGACGTGCCTGAACACGCGCGAGAATGTGTGTAAGAATGGGAAAGCTCCTCATTACACTGATCTGAAGAGTGTGTCTCGATTCTCCCTCGGTCAAGTGACCAGGCGTTGAAGAGTGTGATGTACAGTGATGTCTTACAGGCGAGTGGTCAGGTGACCAGGCGATGAAGACCCACTCGTGACCCAGGCTGTTGCTGGAGTCCAGCCGGAAGAGGATGAAGCACGGCAGGTCTTTCTCCAGCGCCGGCAGAAGCAGACGCTCGTAGTCTTCCTCCCAACTACCAGAGCAGGCTTCAGTCAGGGCCAGAACCAGCTCCTCTGCACACACACACACATCAATAACTCACACTACCAGAGCAGGCTTCAGTCAGACCTAGAACCAGCTCCTCTGCACACACACACACACACACACACGCATCAATAACTCACACTACCAGAGCAGGCTTCAGTCAGACCCAGAACCAGCTCCTCTGCACACACACACATTTCAATAACTCTGGGAATATCGAAGTGTTTATGATTATCAGATACCATTTTCTATGACGATCTTCAGGAGTCTGTGCTGTCCATTCCTGGCGCTGCCGAAAACATCCTTCAGCTCTTCAGCCGCTGAGGACGAGAGAACACACACTCAACAACACATTCACATTCACATTATACTGAGGACTGTCAATGAAGTAACCATGAAAACAAATAATCTTTATTTTTTATTTGTCAGAAACAGACGAAACGTGTTTTGAGACACTGTGACTGATCATCATTTCATACAAACTGTTATTATTACATGTATAAGAATAATAGATGATGATGATGATTGAGGTATTGAGATAATATGATTTAATATTATGAGAATACGTTTTATTTTTATGTTACTTTAATATACATACTATAATTTTATATTATACATACTTTTTGCATAATTAGGCCTATGATTTTTTTATGTCATATTCTTACTTTTAATCTCATAAGTATGACTTAGAAAGAATGTCCTAATTTCAAGTAAGATTTCATGTCCTAATTGTGTTTTTTTTCTCAAAGCTAAAACTGACTTAATAAATAAATGACAGTATGTCAAATTTCGCCTTTTTATGTCCTAATTCCTACGTTTTATGTCATAATCATGAGATTTTATGTCATAATCATTACTTGTATGTCATAGTTATGATTTACAAAAGCATGTTTTATTTCCTGATGAGGCGGAATGGGTTTAACTTTAAACAGGAAGTGTGATGAGGATGTATATTACAGTATGGTGATATAGTGTGATGATGATATATTATTATATATGGTGATATTATTATAGGCTGCATATGGCGCGTGAGCGCGCGCGCTGAAGGCGTTGCCCGTGCTCGAGATCACAGAAGCAAAACTCTGCCCATCTTTAAACACTCATACGATAAATAAATCATCAAGATGAAATTATTCATAACGCTGAGATCTGAGGGAAACCACTGCTGGCTGACAGACGCGGTTTATTTTCATTTTCATTGATTTCTTTAAATGAATCTCGGCGCTAAGAGAGTATGCCGCCGCTCATGCATTGTCATCATACAGATTCAGATTTATAAATCGTAAAAAAAAAATATCTCACTCTTACCCTGAATACCCGTTTGATGAGACATTATTTCACTCGGCGGATGATGTTTGGTGACTCTCGATCCCGGAAGAAGGAAGCAGAGCAGCGGTGACGTCACATGTCTCTGAAACGTCAACCTCCATCTGCATTGCGCATGCGTGGACATCATTTTCTCTTATAATTTTTTTGTCTGTGTATGGTAGAAATACTTATTTTAGAAATGTTTATTAATACTTCTATGTATATTGCTATTTCGTTTTGTTCTAGTATCCTTATATACTATTACATCTGAAATGCATATTGTGTCTTTGAACACATTTAAATATTTTTTAAAGTACATGAGAAAAAAGAATCATCGATGGAAACTTGAGTTCCTGCTGGAGCAGCTTTATAGAAGAAAACAGTGTCATTATTCAACTCAATTCAGTTCAGGCTTCTCGTTTTAATCCAATAGTGTCAGTACAATCAGGATTATTATGTTCTAAATATTAATTCTTTTATATTTATATCTATCTCTCAATATTTAAATAAAAAAACACACACGTTTATTTATATAGCGCTTTATACAATACGCTTTATTTACTGTAAAATATATTGTTTGGAAATGTTATCATTATAGTTATTTATTAATATTATTGAAAAAACTGTTATTATTAAAAAGAGAGAAAGAGAGAGAACTGTCTCCATGTTGTGGCTGATTATGATGTTTTGTTTCTGTTTCTGTAATCGCATGTGGCGCGCGGACGCTTTGAATGACGCGCGTGAAATCGGACGCGTTGAACGAGCGGCGCACGGCGGATTATCATCATCATCATCATCATCACCATCACTGATGTCGGAAGGAAAGCACTGATATGGCGATGGGATCTGAATCTGAATCTCCGCACGACTGTCTGCGTAAGACTCTTTACATGTGTTATGATCATCTCTGTGTGTGTATGTGCGTGAGTGTGTCGCTCATGGAACATGCTGGAAAACTGTGTGTTGCTCCTGCTTTGATCCCGACGCACGTGCTGCTGAGGTTAATGAACGGCTCCCAATTACACGAATCCACCTTTATTCTTTGCATATTATGTGCACGCGTCATGCAAAGATATCATACGTGTCTATTATTTTGTTGCTGAGATTGATTGTTTTGACGTGTGATATTTGTTGTTTAAGGGAAGAGTTTCAGCGTTGCACAAGAAGCCATGAATGTAAACATAACCAAAACACACACACACACACACACACACACACACACACACACACACACACACACACACACACACACACACACACACACACACACACACACACACACACTGATAGACATTTGGACACACATACGGATGGATAGACAGATAGATTTACTGTAGATGAAATATTTACTTAAATATATACATTTTATTATATATTTTGACATTTCGTCAAAACATGGACATTTGGTGAAAACATGGACATTTGGGGACACACACACACACACACACACACACGCTAAATGAGTCCTGCAGCACATGGTTTCTGAGCAGGCAGTTATTCCAGAAGTCTTGCATCATCATCGCACACTCATGTCAGATATTATTAGCCTTGAGGATTTGTGTGAAATGTCTGTCTGTATTTGTGTTTGTCTGTATGTTTGTCTGAATTTTGTTTATCTGAATGTTTGTCTGTATGTTTTTGTCTAAATGTTTGTCTTCAGGCTTTTTGTTTTAATCAAATAGTGTCAGTACAATCAGAACTATAATGTGTGTCTGTCTGTCTGTCTGTCTGTATGTGTATCTGTATGTTTGTCTGAATGTTTGTGTGATGGATCTGCCATGGGCGGGCTAAAAAAATTAGTCCATTGCCACAAAACAGGGAGCAAAGTAGTCTTCAATTGTGATGTTTTATTAAATCTTACTTACACAAGATAATAAGTGATCTAGCCTCATTAGAGAGGAAAAAGGCAAAAAAAAAAAAATTGTAACAGTTTAAAACAAGAAAGTCCAAAAATTTTATTTCATTCAGATTACATCACAGGAAAAATCCAGTATTCGAAAAGGACATAATTGGGCTTGAGCCTCTCAAACTGACAAAGTACAAAATTCAACACCACCTTTCCCAGGGTACATTAACTTAAGTAACAACTTTCTCTAGACAAATATACACTGAATTTCTAAGAGGTGGCCAGCACCATGAAAACAAAGAAGGGGAAACAAAATTTCACAACAATAACAACACAAACCCTGGAATAAAAACAATACATTTAACTAAATTTAGAGCCATGGATAAATTGTAGTTAATACAAAAGAATCATATTAAACAAAACATCACATTGATCAAGACATCACATTTTCCTATGTCCCCTCTAATACATCAGAGTTGATACGGTTTCATTTCCTTTAGAATTCCCATAAAACAGATCAACTTCCTGTTTGAATCTTTTGTGACTAGACTGGTCCATACCACGACACAACAGGTACTAAACATTTCAAGTCATTTTAACTACAAAATGAACTAACAGTGTAAGCTATGTTTTTATAAATCACATTTTAGCCAAAGATGAATTTTAGCTGGTTTTAATGTTTTAATCTTAAGTCAAATAACTAAGCCTGTGCACTGACTCAGTACAATGACAAATAAAAATCTTAAACCAAACCATAGTAATGTCCTTTTATTTATAAATCAAATGCAAATATGAATAGATAAAACTGTGTGCCTTAAATACTGGCCATCACAGTTTGTCTGTTTGTGTGAATGTTTGTCTGTTTGTTTGAATGTTTGTTTGTCTTAATGTTTGTTTGTTTGTCTGAATCTTTGTCTTAATGTTTGTCTGTTTGTTTGTCTGAATGTTTGTTTGTCAAAATGTTTGTCTGTATGTTTTTGTCTAAATGTTTGTCTGTCTGAATTTTTGTCCAAACGTTTGTCTGTATGTTTGTCTAATTGTCTGTCTGAATGTTTTTGTCTGTCTGTCTGTATCCGTGTCTAAATGTTTGTCTGTCTGAATGTTTGTTTGTCTGTGTGTTTGTCTGAATGTTTGTTTGTCTGTGTGTTTGTCTGAATGTTTGTCTGTATGTTTGTTTGTCTAAATGTTTGTCTGTATGTGTTTGTCTGAATTTTTGTCTCAGAGTTTTTGTCTGCATGTTTGTTTGTCTAAATGTCTGTCTGAATGTTTTTGTCTGTATGCGTGTCTGAATGTTTGTTTGTCTGTGTGTTTGTCTAAATGTTTGTCTGAATGTTTGTCTGAATTTTTGTGTCTCAGAATTTTTGTCTGAACGTTTGTCTGTATGTTTGTTTGTCTAATTGTCAGTCTGAATGTTTGTCTGAATGTTTTTGTCTGTCTGTATGTTTGTTATGTGACCCGGATGAAATTAAATTTTCCAATTCATCCAATTCATCCAAATTCATACTTGTGTAGACTCTGATTCGGATGGTTTAAATCATTATTTCATCCAGAAAAAAAAAAAGAAAAAAATGTGTTTTTCTTTTACTCACGCAAAACAAAATAAGATGACACAAAATTAGATGATTTGCTGAATGTTCTCACTGCTTTACATTGAAAGCAAACAGCTCTAAAAAACCCCAACAACATACAAATATCATCAAGTGTCTCTTGTTGTGTTTCACGGCACAAAAGAAAGTGATATGGGTTTGGAACGACACGGGTGAGTAAGTGCCGGTTCTCTGCTGATTTATAATATGAACTGCAGGCCTGTGTTTGAAGCGTGTGTGTGTGTGTGTCTCTCAGGTGGACGGTGTCTTGGGTTCCTCCGGCAGATGGAGGTTTACTCCAAGTTCCGCTATTATTTCCAACACCCGTGGTCCCGTGTTGTCGTGGCCTACCTCGTCACCTTCTGCAACTTCCTGGTGTTCGCCGAGGACCCGGTGTCGCACAGCCAGACGGAGGCGCACATGATCGTGGTGGGGAACTGCTTCTCCTTCGTGGTGAACAAATACCCCGGCGGAGCCTGGAACGTCCTCAAGGTCCTGATGTGGGTCATCGCCATCATCACCGGACTCATCGCCGGGAAGTTTGTGTTTCATCGACGCCTGTTTGGTATGTCCGTGACTTCATTTCTTATGGAGCGTGTGAGTGAGTGAGAGAGAGTGTGTGCGTGTAAGTGATGGGCCGTTTGAGTGTGTTGTGTTTTCAGAGCTCCTGCATGATAAATGATGCATCTCAGCCTCGATATGAACACGCTGCATGAATCTCATTAATAATAAACATCCAGAGTTAGATAACAGCCGTCCGAGGCTCAAGAAGTTTCTTCATTTTAAAGTCAAAATTAAATCAAAATTGACCTTGTTTACTTTGTACATACACACATGAGCATTGGCTCATTTTTTAATGCATTAAAATATGCATTTTACAGATACAATTTTCCTGCATATATCTGGTATATTAGTGCACATGCATGAAAATGATGAAGTATAATTCATCCTTCTATTCATTTAGTGAAAAACATACTTTTTTTTTTAAAGAAAGAAATTAATACTTCATTTCAGCAAGAATGCGTGTCTGTGGTTTTGTGTCTCTTAAAGTCGGAGAAAATGTGATGTTTTAATCAGAACGGATCAGACTCGTTGTGAATGTTCATTGATCGCGTTGTTAATTGGGCCCAAGCGGAATCGATCGACACACTTTTGTTGTGTTTTCTGTGCTGATTTTGGGTGAGATTTGAATTTGTTGAATTAAACATGGCAAAGTGTGTTAAATGGAGCTGAGCTACTTCAGTCTGACGGCACAATTAAATGAAACCAGCTCAACACATTAATGAGTGCATTGGCTCGTGTTAATCAGGCCGTGCAATTACGCAGAAATCAAGGAACGCTAGTCTGTAGAGATTCAGATCTGGATGAAAAAACAATTAGGGACACGGAAGTAGAACCGGAGAGATTTCAAAGCGAACGATGGTATCGGAATCAAATGAACGTGATGCTTGTTGACGGTGTGTGATAAATGCTGTTAAAAGATGTCATAGATGTTGTGTTAAAGGATTAGATCACTTCAGAATAAAAGTTTCCTGATAATTTACTCCTCCATGTCATCCAAGATGTTCATTTCTTTCTTTCTTCTTTCTTCGGTTTTTGAGGAACACAACTTGCACTAGCTCTGCGACATGCCACACATTACGTGATCAGGTTGTAAGGTCAAGCGTGACGTAGGCAGAAGAACCGACCCTGTGTTTACAAAGCCAACGTGCTAAAACAAAAAAACCAAAACAAAAAAAGTCAATCGTCATTTACTAAATAAATAAATTACAGGTAAAACAACGATGTCGGATGATTTTGAAGTTAAAAATCTAAATTTCTTTTCCAGTGAAGAAAGAAAGACTGGTGGAGGAGAGTAAATTATCAGGACATTTTCATTCTGAATTAAACTAATCCATAAATATGTATAGAATTTATATTGGACTGAATAACAAACACAGGCTGAAACTCATTGCAGGATTGTGTGTTGAGGTGTGTGTGGGTGTCAGTAGAGGGCACTATCTACGTATTTTTGTTTTTGCTGTGATAAATAGTGAGAACAGTCGTGTTTGGTTAGTACAGCATCCCCAAAAGTATTTGCTCTCGCACTTATGAATGTCTGAATGTCAGTGCATTAGGTCATAAAGCGCATTTATTATTCAGAAAGAAACACTTTACAATCTAAACACTGACACATTTGCAATGCTAAATCCTGAGCTACTCCTGTTCATTCACTAAAACACCGGAAGAGAACAGATCCTGCCGCGTTTGATCTGCACAAACATATATGGGGCGATTTATGAGTAAGAAATGAAAAAATCATTCTCCAGCTTTCATCTTTCATTCATCATTGATGATTTTGTGTGTTTTATTCCAGTGGAATGTTTTTAGATTGACTCGTTTTAAGGATGTCTGCGAGTGTTTTCACCGGTGAAAAGCAAATATGTGAAACGCCATGCAGGAAAATGAGCTGATGAATAAAGGAATGGCCGCATGTGTGTGTGTGTGTGTGTCTTCAAGGACTTTACAAGTGACGTTTTAAAGGGAAATTCTCTGTTTTTGAAGCGGGTGCATTACAGTTTATACACTACCAGTTAAAAGATTGAAACATGTTTCTGAAAGAGTCTCTTCTGCTCATCAAAGATGCATTTATTTGATTACAGATAGAGTTAAAATTCTGAAATATTACTATTAAATCATCTGTTTTCTATGTGAATTTATAGTAAAGTGTAATTTATTCCTGTGATCAAATCTGAATTTTCAACATCATTACTCCAGTCTTCAGTGTCACATGATCCTTCAGAAATCACTCTAATATGATGATTTGATGCTCATTTATGATTATTATCAGTGTTGAAAACAGTCATTTACATTTTATTTCTCAGGATTATTTGATGAATAGAAAGTTTAAAAGAACAGCATTTATTTGAAATATAATTTTTGTAACATTATAAATGTCTTTACTGTCGCTTTTGATCAATTCAATGCATCCTTGATAAATAAAAGTATTAATTACTGTTTTTTTTTTAGTTATATAACCCTACACTTTTATGTGTATCACAGTTTGAATATGAAGCGATATGTTTCTTGAGCATCAGATCATCATATTAGAGTGATGTCTGAAGGATCATGTGACACTGAAGACTGGAGTAATGCAGCTTTGATCACTGGAATAAATTACACTTTACTATATATTCACATAGAAAACTGTGTTTTTAAATAATAATAATATTTCACAATTTTTACTGTATTTTTTTGGTTACTAAAAGCAGCTTTGATGAGCAGAAGTGACTATTTTAATTGTTGACCCATGGATGACAAAAGTGAGAGAGGCAGAAGCTCCTGTATGCGTTTCCAGTAGACAATGAAGCGCACATCAGGCCTGATTAATCGATCTGACCGTCGTTTCCATGGAAACCGCCTCTGGAGACCCAGTAAAGCCGGATCTTTGAACCTGCGTGTAAATGCCCTGTGATGAATGAGTTTCTCCCGGTGTGGTTCTGCCGAGACCCGGTGGAGCTGGTTGGTTAAGAGAAGCCTAGATTCCCCCAGTGGGGCCCTGGGCCCCTGGAGGGCCTCCTCACACTGTTTTTAGCACACATTATAATGATAATGAATGTTGCACAGATGCAAAGAATCATCTTTGTGTCGGTAGTATTTATATCCAGATGGTTTTGGAGCTTTATTAGAGTGTGTTTTAACCTTAAAACTGGCTTTGGAGCACGAACCCAACACCTCTGGCCTGATAATCTACTGGAGGAAATGAGGAAGAGCAGTCAGTGTTATCGAGACATGGATGGATGGATGGACGGACGGATGGATAGATGGATACACAGACTAGATAGACAGACAGACAGACGGATAAATGGATAGACAGATAGATAGATAGACACACAGACAGACGGATAGATTGACAGCTTGTAGTGCCTCAAACTCAGTTTCAGTTGCAGTTTCTCATGTGTGTGTGTGTGTGTGTGGGTGTGGGTTTCCAGCAGAGGGCGACATCTGTCAGGACATCAGAGCTCAAGTGCTGCTGGGAAGATCCTGCTTATGAGTCTTTATGAGGTGATTCTAGTGAATCATTTGTTCTAGAATCAAATGACTTATTGGACAATTTCTTTCTCAAATTTAAGTTAACATTTCAATAATTTAACAACACGCACGTTTGTTTCTCTTTTTATCTAAGAATTGTGTTATAAAGTCATAATTGCAAGAAATAAAAAAATTTTCTTCAAGTTTTTATTATATCACACAGTTCATATAAAAACTCGCAGTTATCTTTTAAAATGTTTTATTCTGTGGCGGAAACAAGCTAAACCATCTAAAGCAGTCAAGGTTTTATCAACCTAAATTGAAACTGAATGCAAATGGACCGACATGTAAATATGAACTCAATTACGATCAGCAGTGCTTGACTTTTACCTTGATTTTCGTAGTAGTGTGAGTCAATAGCAAAATATGGCTATTTTGAATTTTCATACAGTTTTGTGTAAAACATGTCAGTCTGATATAATACTGCACTTTTTGTAAATGTAGAAGCTCATCCGGATGTTCCATACTTTGTGTGAATACTGTGTACATTGAACATTCTGCAGTATTATGAGCATTGTGCATATGAGTAGTGTGAGTATGAGTATTGTCACTTGTCAGTATTATACACAGATAATATATAATACAGTGCAAGTAATATTAGTGTGAGTATCATGAGTAGTGAGTATCAGTGCGAGTATCATTAGTGTGAGTATCATAAGTAGCGTGAGTATCATGAGTATCATTAGTGTGAGTATAATGAGTAGTGTGTGTATCATTAGTGTTAGTATCATGAGTAGTGCGAGTATCATCAAGTCCTTTTAGGCAAGTCGTGCCACTCGGCCGCCATCTTGTAGAGTATCATGAGTAGTGTGAGTATCATGAGTAGCATCTGTATCATGAGTAGTGTATGGCAGTGTGTGTATTATTAGTGCGAGTATCATGAGTACTGTGAGTAGTGTAAGTACTGTGAGTAGTGTGAGTATCATGAGTAGCATCAGTATCATGAGTAGTGTATGGCAGTGTGTGTATTATTAGTGTGAGTATCATGAGTACTGTGAGTAGTGTGAGTACTGTGAGTAGTGTGAGTATCATGAGTAGTGCGAGTATCGGGAGTAGTGTATCATGAGTAGTGTGAGTATCATGAGTAGTGTATTATTAGTGTGAGTATCATGATGAGTAGTGTGAGTATCATGAGTTGTGTGAGAATCGTGAGTATCATGAGTAGTGTGAGTGTTATTAGTGTGAGTATCATGAGTAGTGTGAGTGTTATTAGTGTGAGTATCATGAGTAGTGTGAGTGTTATTAGTGTGAGTATCATGAGTTGTGTGAGTATTATAAGTGTGAGTATCATGAGTTGTGTGAGAGTCGTGAGTATCATGAGTAGTGTGAGTGTTATTAGTGTGAGTATCATGAGTAGTGTGAGTGTTATTAGTGTGAGTATCATGAGTTGTGTGAGTATTATAAGTGTGAGTATGAGTTGTGTAAGTATTGAGGATTGAGTATTGAGTGAGTTTGAGAACATTCAATCCTGCTGTAATGAGGAATTACAGTTTTAGAATGATTGTTAGTTTGTGTCTGAGAAACAGACTGTGTGAGATCATGATCATAATCATCTGTTATTGGACAGTGAGAAGCTGGAGATAAATGCATGCTAATGGACACTCACACACACACACACACGCACACACAGTCTCGGATCAATAAATACCTGATTTCCCTGTTAATTAATCAATTGACCCGCCCCAGTTTCAATTAACCACTGCACACTGAAGACTGTAGCACATTACACGTTACACACTACACATTACAATATATACACTACAGAAAACACACTGCACACAGCACTTCAGAATATGAGCTCATAAATAATTATCATAAAACGCTCCTCCAAAGGACACATTTTCCTTCTGTCGAGTAATAAAATAAGAAGGCCGCTGTTAATCATCCGGTGTGTTTTCCTCAGGTTACGAGATCTTGTCAGCACTTTACGGTGGTTTTATCACTCATCGTCACGGTTTCCATGGAGACGGGTGGTTGGTTAACGGGCAGAAGAGGTTAAGCAGACGGGTGGAGTTGAGAACGTGTGTGTGTTTGATGCTGATGTGTCCTCGTGGGGGTTCGACATCTCTGATTGGTTGATCACGACGCAGATGTTGCAGATACTGCCTGAACTCGCTTAATATCTATGATGATGCGACCCGTCATGCTGAGATTCTGATTGGCAGGAACATCTAGACATGAAACGGCCACCTCATCATCATCATCATAGGTTCATTTTAGATTTTGCGTCTTGTGTGTGTGTCAGTATGTTGTGTATGAAGCAGTATGTTGTGTATGTCAGTATGAAGCGTGTGGTGTGCACGCAAGTATGTTTTAGTGTGTGTGTGCGTGTGCGATGAAATCATGGTGTTCTCCAAAGTGGCTATATATAGAAATTAACTAAATTAATAACTTTTTAACAACAAAAATTAAACATCACTGAACGAACTTAAGCTGGACTGTTATTTTCTTCTTCTTTGATGAAATATTCTTGCTTAATTCTGTTGCATTATTTTCCTGTTATCTCTGTAAAGCTGCTTTGAAACACTCAAAGCAGTTTTACAAAAGTGATATATATAAATGTGACTTGTACACACACACACACAGCATATCGTAGTTTCCATTTAAAACCTGAACTAGCCTTTTTGCTGTGCTGCCGCTGATCTGTAGAGAACGACACCAGTAACCCCAGTAACACCACACAGACTGGGCGAGTGTAAACGCCACGCCTGTCTCACTGGGGCAACATTAGTGTCAGGAAACATCCACTGGTCATTAGAGGA